>NW_010430914.1:10343-43410 GCF_000710305.1 Buceros rhinoceros silvestris
GGTTGCGCGGGTTCATGTCCAGGCGGATTTTTAATTTCTCCGGAGAAGGAGACTTCACAACCTCTCTAGGGAGCCTATTCCAGTGTTCTGTCACCCTCAAAGAAAAGAATTTTTTCCTCCTGTTCAGATGGACCTTCCTGTGTTCTAGTTTGTGCCAGCTGGTCACCACTAAAAAGAGATCAGCACCATCTTCTTGACACCCGTCCTTTAGGTATTTATAAGCACTGTTTAGATCCCCTCTCATCCTTCTCTTCTCCAGGCTAAACAGACCCAGGTCTCTGAGCCTTCCCTCGTCAGAGAGATACTCCAGTCCCCTAATCATCTTTGTAACCCTTCTCTGGACTCTCTCCAGCAGTTCCTTGTCTTTCTTGAACTGGGGAGCCCACAATTGGACACAAGACTCCAGCTGTGGCCTCACAAGGACAGAGTAGAGGAGGAGAAGAACCTCCCTCAACCCGCTGGCCACACTCTTTTTAATGCACCCCATTGGCCATTGGCCTTCTTGGCCACAAGGACACATTGCTGACTCATGGTCAACCTGTTGTCCATCAGGACTACCAGGTCCTTCTCCACAGAGCTGCTTTCCAGCAGGTCAACACCTAACCTGTACTCGTGCACGGGATGATTCCTCTCCAGGTGCAGGACCCTACACTTACTTTTGTAGAACTTCATTTGGTTCTCTTCTGCCCAACTCTCCAGCCTGAGCAGGTCTTGCTAAATGGCAGCAAGCCTTACAGTATATCAGCCAAGCCCCCCAGTTTTGTATCATCAGCAAACTTGCTGAGGGTACACGCCAATCCTTCATCCAGGTCAGTGATGAATACATTCAACAAGACTGGACCCAGTTCCAGCTCCTGGAGAACACCACCATCCACAGACTCTAGCCAGTTTGCATCAGTGATCACAACCCTCTGAGCTCTGCCATTCAGCCACTTCTCAATCCACCTCACTGTCCATTCATCCAACCCACACTCCCTAAACTTACCTATGAGGATATTATGGGAGACAGTGTCAAAAGTCTTCCTGAAGTTGAGGTAGATGGACAACTTTAACCGCTCTCCCTTCATCTACCCAGCCAGTCATGACATCATAGAAAGCAATAAAATTGGTTGGGTATGATTTCCCTTTGGTGAAACCTTGCTGACCACTGCTGATAACCTTCTTTTCCTTCATGTGCTTATAGATAGCATACAGAATGAGCTGTTCCATCACCTTTCCAGGGATGGAGGTGAGGCTGACTGGCCTGTAGTATCCAGGGTCCTTCTACTTGCCCTTTCTGAAGGCTGGAGTGACAGTGGCTTTCCTCCAGTGGCTTTCCTTCTCAGGCACCTCTCATGTTCTCCATGACCTTTCAAAGATGATGGAGAGCAGATTAGCAATAACTTCTGTCAGCTCTCTCACCACTTGTGGGTGCATCCCATCAGGGCCCATGGATTTGTGGGTTTCCAGCTTGCCTATATAAACTCTAACCTTATCCTCCTCAACCAAGAGAAACTCTTCCTTTCTCCAGATTCTGTCTTTCACCTCCAGGGACTAGAATTCCTGAGGGCCAGCCTTAGCAGTAAAGACTGAAGCAAAGAAGGCATGTCATTAATTTCATTATCAACAAGGGCATCGTTTCATTTTATGGCAACAGCTTTGAGCTAGTTTTGATGAACAGTTTTGTCACTGAGTGAAGAGTATTTTGACAATATGTCTGTTTTCCTGATTTTTAAGAATCTTAATTCAGATGGCAGCGATGTTATTCTCAGTTTCTCTCATAGCCTTTTCTGCTGATTCTGTAATGACCTTAAACGCTTGCCTTATGGTACAATTACTGGTGCTAAATAATTCATAAACATCGAGTTTTTTGATAAATATTTTGCAATTCTAACATGTATTTATGCAGCTGATTGTATTTTATGACTTCAGGTAGCAGCTCTGTCATTGCCTGAAGCTGAAGTGGATCACAGAATCAGAGAATCATAGAATAATAGTATCATAGACTCATAGAATCGTTTAGGTTGGAAAAGACTTTTAAAACCCCTGGGTGAATCCTGTCTGGCCCCATAGTCTTGTGTGTCTAAGAGGTGTAGCAGGTTGCTAATCATTTCCCCTTGCATTAAGTGGGCTTAATTCTCCTCCCTATCCCTGTTTTTCATCTCAGGTGTCTGGGTACCCCAAGAATGACTGGTCTTTCTATTAAAGACTGGTGTAAAGAAGGCATTAATTACCTCAGCCTTTTACTCACTCTTTGTCACTATGTTTCCCTCTACATGCAATAAAGGA
The DNA here is from genome assembly GCF_000710305.1 of Buceros rhinoceros silvestris. Classification (NCBI taxonomy): domain Eukaryota; kingdom Metazoa; phylum Chordata; class Aves; order Bucerotiformes; family Bucerotidae; genus Buceros; species Buceros rhinoceros. The sequence goes on from NW_010430914.1 coordinate 12,612, forward strand.
TGAAGATTTTCCTTAGCCCTTCTTTTAAGTTCTAGTTGGGCTTTGGCCCTTCTAATTTTCTCCCTACATAACCTCACCACATCCTTTTGGTCTTCCTGAGTTGCCTGCCCCTTCTTCATAAACCTTTTTTTTCTAAGCTCCAGCTAAAGCTCTCTGCTCAGTCACACTGGTTTTCTTCTCTGTTGCATCAACTTCAGCACATGAGTTTGGCCTCCTCCTGCATCTTTAAGAGTTCCTTCTTAAAGAATGTCCAGCCTTCCTGGACTCCTTTGTCCTTCAAGACTACCTCCCAAGTCAACCAGTCTCCTAAACAGGCCGAAGTCTGCCCTCCAAAAGTCCAAGGTAGAAGTTCTGCTGACACCCCTCCTTACTTATTCAAAAATTAAAATCTATCATTTCATGATCACTATGACCAAGACATCATCCACAAGTCCTTCACAACTGTGCTCTAGGCAGTCAAAACACTCCTTAACACAAAGCGCTACCCCACTGCCTCTCTGTCCTTGCCTATGCCTCCCAAAGGTTTTATAGCCGCCGCACTCCTGTTGTGCGAGTCATCCCAGTCTGTCTCTGTGATGGAAACTATATCATAGTTTTCCTGCTTCACAATGGCTTCCAGCTCCTCCTGTTTGTTGCTCATGCTGCATGCACTGTTGTAGATGCACTTCCCTTGGGCTACTGATCCCATCACCTTTTGGGAGGGCAGGGAGAAGCCCTAATTCCTATGTGACCATTCTCAGGTGATTCCGTCATCTCTAACGTGTCAATATCCCTTACATCTTTGATGCTGCATGGATCTCCATCCCCTGTCTCTACTGAGATGGCAGACTTAAGGAGCTTGGTAGCACACTGCCCCTCAAACATTGGTGTGCCACTCTCAGGCTTATCTCTAGCAAGCCTGGCTTTGCCCCTTTCCCCCTTTGAATCTGGTTTAAAGCTCTTTCAATGAGCCCTGACAACTCATGATCAAAGATCCTTTTCCCCCTTTCAGACTGGTGTACCATGTCTGTTGCCAGCAGGTCTGGTGTTGTGTAAACTGACTCATGACCAAAAAACCCAAAACTCTGCTGGTGACAACAGGCTTGGAGCTAAATATTGCACTGCTGGCTCTTCCTCAAGAGGAAACCTGCTGGTTTCTTCCCTCATTCCCTCCAACTAGAGGGATAGAGAACACTCCTTGTGCTCCTGATCCCTTAATGAGTTGTCCCAAGGCCATGAAGTTTTTAATTGCTGTCAGATTTCTTGTTGCAGCTTCATTGCTGCTTACCTGAAATATCAATAAAAGATAATAATCTGAGGGCCATACCAGGGTGTGAATCTTTCTCTTCACGTCTTTAATCCAGGCCCCAGGTAGGCAGCAGACTTCCCTAAGAAGTGGATCTGGTCTGTCTATCAGGCCTTCTGTTCCTTTCAGAAGAGAGTCTCCTATGATGATATTTTCACTCAAGTGGTTTTATGTTTGAAGGGTAATGAAAGGACTGCTTTAGCAGGACTAAGAAATTTGCAAAGTTGTGAGAAATTTTGTTCAAAGAAGCCTCCACTTGCTTCTATTTTGCTAGTTGCTGTCTAGTATCTGTCCTACATGACGTAACTGCGAATTGATGATACCTCACCTCCAGATCAAGGATGAAGATCAGCCAAAATTTCTGCTAAGTTTATTTTACTTTAAAGAGTGTGATTATTTTTTGGAACTAAAGCTTGCAGAAGAGGATGAGGATGTTGTATCAAAAATTACAGGGACACGGATTTTAACAAGCAGTGCTTGACTAACAAAAACCTAGAGGAACTCTAGTGGAAGTGAAAGGGTATGTCTTCTGTGTATTTCCTTATTTCACAATACATAACACTCTTGCAGTCTTTCGTATCCTGAACTGCATTTTATACCTTCTTCTGCATGTCAGTCTCAGCAGTTTGGACCTGACACCTCATGGTCTCCTGGAAGGTGGAAGGATGGTTGGAGATTTCTGCAGAGATCATTGTCCTCTTTTCAAAGTAGGCTGGCAAATATTCACCTCATTGTTTTCCCTGACACAGGCATGTTTGGCTGTGGAAGATGCAAAAATGTTCCAGGAGCTCACTGCCAGATTCACCTCCTAAGTAAGTTATGTATTAGCCTGCTTTGGTGAGAAAAGCTGTGGGGTCTGGCGTAACAGTCAGAGCTTTTCCAGAGGCTTGTACTGCAAGGACATCTTGAGTATTATGTTACAGAGGGTTTTGCCTCATTGCTGCAGAAGGCCACATTTGGCTTTAGAGCACATTATTTTTCATCTTCATTTTGTTCTCATACCAGTTGGCCTCTTTGTTAACACTGACTGGACAACTGACAGCAGCATTCATTTTCTGCATAAGTCTGAACTCTGCTGGGCAAATATTCCTCTTGATCCTGATTAACCAGGCTGTTTCTTCAGTAATATCCATATAGATATATGTCTCATTTCTCTTTATGGTCCAATCCCCTACTTGGACAAGTATTTGTTAAGCACAAGGATTCTTCCCTATCCACAACCTTTTCCACAACCTTTTTTTTAAAGAAAGAATTGTAAGTTACAGACTAGAATAAAGCCATGAAATTGGCAAGTTAAGCCTCCAACCCCAGCTCCATTGGACTGCGGCCACAGCATCCACTGCTGTAAAGAGAGCCCTCGTGTGCCCAGCCAGACCCTTCAGTGGCCCTGTCATACTGTCGGGAAAAGAATACAAACGAATGAGAGCTGCTTTGTGAATTTCAGTGTGTAGTCCACTGTAGTAGGACACTGGACATTTGTCACGTTAGAGCCTGAGAACAAGAAAGTGATGGTGTGGTGAAGTGCAACATCAAAATAAAGGTATACCACTTCAGTGCATCAGTTAGCATCACTACCTAGCATCACTGCATTTTCTTATCAGGTGCAGACATGCAGGCACGTTAAATTTGAATATGAGCATGAGTTCAAGTTGAGATTATATATATACATATGTTTATATTTAATGCATACATTTTATAGAGAGATACATGCATATACTTTTAAACATACATGCCAATTTTTCATCTGTAAATAAAACTGAAAGTTGAACACAGTACTTGTCTATCCTTAAGTCCCTATTTTAGAGATAAATAAATTAAATAATATAATGCCAGCAAGTATAATAGTTTCTAAAAGGGAATGTCATATAAGAATTCCTGATTGTGATTTTTTTTTTCCCCCAAAATTGATAGTGGGTGTTGGTGTCTAGTCTGAGATCCTGGAGTGACTAGAGCTATGAAAACAAGATTAATAGACAGAAAAGGAGTGACTCATCAATCCAACTCACTGTCAAAATGCAGCAAACTGCAACAAAAGCTCATTGCACAAAGTCCTAGGAAAGTATAATAGTCATAAATATATCCTTAAACATGCAATAAAATGTGAAGTCATAGTCTTTGTCATCACGGCTCAAAGTATAACTCGTTTTCCTAAAAAACTCCGGATAATAATAAACTAATAGATGTTTATAAAAGAATAGTTTTTCGTTTAAGAGAGTAGTGGGGCAGTAACCACAGATTGAAAGTGTACTTATGTGACTGTAAACAAAGTAAGAACTCCAGACTAATATGAAATACGGCAGGTATTGCATCATTTTATTGTGAGGGACATTTTTCCATATATATTCTCACTGACTTTAGGTGATCAGTGGTATTATATGTATTAACAGATAATGCAGGTCAAAGTGATTATGATGGATGTCTATCTTCACAGAAAGATATCAGTAGGTAATCAAGAGTCACATTAAACTTAACCTTTGTATGTCCTTCAGTATTTTATTCATGTTCCATCTCTCTACTTGGCAGTAGAAATGTGATGCAATTTTAGCCCCTCATTCACCTGTGAAAGTGTCTTTGTTTTGTTTTTAGCAGAAATCATGTCTTCAGCTGTCGTATCAACTACCATGCTTGGTCTCTACAAACTGATGAAATATTTACATGACTGGAAAAAGAAGAAATAAGCGAGTCCCTCATTAAACTAGTATGATATCAAAAAGAAAGCAGGAAACTGGAAACACTACTGAAACAGACAGTCTATAAGTGATCTAACTTGTCTACAGGACATAAAGGTTCTATAATTGCCTAACAAACTTTTTTTTCTCTGTAGGCTTTTCACAGTAACATACATACACACATATATTTATATGATGTCATAGGAATCTTTTCATGATACAGCTAAATAACTTAGGCACGCATAACAGTTCTGTTGGAGGCTCCTGGCGTTAGATTAAGCCTCTGCTCCACAGGTTCAGGAAGTTATGATTTTCTCAGATGCCACAGAAAATTGTCAGAATTATAGGGAAAAAAAAAGACATGAGCAGAAAGGAGAGGAAACAGAAATAAATAAATTCAACACATGTAAGAGAAAAGAGAAATCCTACACTATGTTGAAGCTGCAGAAAACTAAAATGATCAATGAAAAAGCTTATTGCTGAATTTACTGTAATGCTGATGTGATTTTATTGTGTTGCTAATGAAGTAGTGGTACACTTGGAACTGTGAATAGCTGTAGATCTATCACTTCTGATTTAAGTAAATAAAACCAAGTAAATGCAGGATTTAAACAGGCTGTAATTTCAGTGCTAGAAAAATCTACATTATTAATCATGTTCACTTTAGTAGTATGCAAAGAACTACTCACAAATATGTGCCACTGTGTTAGGCACAGCAAAAATCAATGTACAAATCCACCATATGCATTATGGACTGAAATGCAGACACAGGCAGAAGTAAGGCATACATAAGTAAATAATGTGATATCAGCAAATATTGGTTCATTCTACAGCCATATATAAATTTGCTAGATTTAACTAGGTAGGGTAAATTAATTGGGGAAAAAAAATGAAAAGAAAAGGATAAAAGCAGATAGTATGATGCTGGTCAGATGGTGGGAATAGTGGAAATAGAAAAATGGTGGAAAGATGGTGGGAAAAGACAAATATTTTTGCAGAGCAGGAGCAAAGACACACAGAGATAGCAGAAGATGAATTAAGATATTCCACTACAGCCACAGCGCTGTAATATTCTCTGAACAGACAGTTTCTTCCTTTCTTCAAGTTCCCAGCTGATTTTGATAACTAGGATGGATTCAGTTCATCCTATCAGGAGTGGGGAGGGATACAGGTTCACACAATAAAAGTAGGTGCCTACACTTCCAGGTATTTGTATAAGCTCCTAGGATAGTCCTGGTCAGTGCTGCTAATGGAATCTGTACAGGTGTCCTGTCTAGTAAGTGTCAGTCTTGACTAGACCGTATTGACTACGGTGGGCACTAAGTGTAGAGTTTAGGTGTAGACAAGGATAATGTAAACACTAAAATTAAGGTGAATAATTCAGGTGAACTAGGTCAGTGGTTAGCACCTTCCTCTATTAGACTGAAAGGGGAAAGACCACACACATTTCAGTAATGCAGGTTGTGGCAGCTCAAGGCAGGGGAATGGACTCCAGACAAGTTTTCTATTGCATTTGTTTTCTATGACAATTTAGATAAAACAACATTGACACTTTAAAGTAACTTTAAGTAATAGATACTTTGAAAACAAAAGTTATAGAAGGCAAGAACTATTTTCAGTCTTCATCTTTCACATGGTTCACATATATAACATAGTGCAGTAACTGTAGTCCCAAGTGCTTTTGTTTTTCTAGAATTCTGATTAATTTCAGTTAATGTGAAGAATCAAATTAAATGCTTAAAAAGTACAAATTATTAGATAACATTTTAATGCATTGCTGTATGTTCCCTAAAGTAACTAACTTAACATTTTCTTTCAGTTTTCATAACTTATTATAATTCTATTATTAGCACTTCCCAAATCTTCATCCACGAAGCCAAGTCATGATAATGATGATGATGATATTAGCACTTCTTGCAGATTTTCATTTTCATTTTTGAAACAGCTACAGTGACAATAAAATTCTTTGTCAGACTCAACTCCAGATATTGTACCATGTTCTTTCTTCCTGTGCTACTACAGTTGAGCACTTCCCTTGAAAAATTAATAAGATATAAAGATGTATCTTCAAAATGCACAAATTTTGAGGGATACTTATTCTATGTAGAGAACTGAAATGTTCCAGATGATACTTTTTATATATGGATTGTAGTATCCTCTCCAGATTCCTTTACCAAGGCATCCAGGTGCCAAGGGACTGTCCATTCCCAGTAACTCACAGAGCATTTGTAAGGTTCTTTATAAAGAACACGAAGATAAACTTTTTGTCCTGAAAATCTGTTTCTCTTGAAAAAGTAACCCTTTCCTCTGAGTGGTGACAAAAATAGCTCTTAAATTTTAAAGCAACTATACTTGCAAAAGTCTCGGTCATAATATTTTAAAATATATTTGTTAATATTTCACAGTTCTTTTACTTCCAACTTATTGATGGTTCTACTCTTACTATAAAGTAAATATGGCCTTGAATTCAACATTTTTATACATTACTTAAAATTATCCTCTAGTAAAATTATCACAGGCTGCCCACAGAGATTTTTTCATATGTTATGTGCCCACAGCTGTATGATATTTTTTAAACTATGCAAATCCCTGTGGTTTGAATAATTTCTGGCCCGAAACTATGTAACTGTATGTTGCACATGGCTATCTAATCTCTTTTCCCACTGGTTTCTTTACATGCTCTGCCCTACCTATTTTGCCTTTTACAGCAGCCTTTGCAATTGCCCCAGATTCCTGGGGAAAAAAAAAAAAAGGAACTTTGCAGACAATTATTTTTCCTCTGAAGTTCTCTGTCTACACTGTCTAAAATGACAGCACCACCTCACACTACTCAGACATTACTCGTCATTTTTAGAACGGTTTGGAGGAGGAAATAGAAGTCAGAGGAGAGAACCATGCAAAGAAATGGAGCCGAGGATGTAATTGAGGGACAAAAGATGTGGGATAATACATAAGACATTTAGGAGTCACAGGTTTGAGAGGAAAAACTGTAGGTAGTCCATGAAGACAATGCATTTCAAAGCAAAGTCTACGACTGTAATAAAGAGGTAATAAGGAATCCTGTGCTGACATAAAGACAGGATGTTGCAGAGAATAGGATAAGACAAAAATAGCAGTGTTGTTAGTCTTATCCTAACACGTCTTTCTCTTGTCTGCTCCTGAGCTGGACAGGTCTGAATCTCACCATGACTATGAAGAGTTCACTTTACAGGACCTATTCTTGAAATGCCACTTTTATAGCTTTTATTTGTTTATTTCACAGAGTAATATAAGATCTTCAGAAGCAGAGAGAAATATCATCAGTTTGAAAACATCATCAACGTTTATCCTATGGTTTCCCTACGAATGCTTTTTACAATCAATCTTTCCCGCAGAACAGCTGTGTATTTTATTTTCAGCTTTATCACAGTGAGAAGAAGGTGGTGAGGGATAGGAACCATGAGCAAATTCCAAAAGTTGCAGAGATCAGAAAGTCTTCTTCTTTCTGCCATTACTAGCAGATGGCAGTCAGCAAAGCCAAATCCTAACTGACGCGACTTCCAAACTGTACAAACTCAAAAAAATGAGCAGTGTTGGTTGACACTACCTACCCGAGTACATACAGGCTGTGATAGGATGTCTTACCAATGTCAGAAATCGGCATACAACTACTTCTTTCTGATCCCCAAGGACAAACCAAAGTTATTTTCATTAAATGATTCACAAAACTGGAAAATCCAATTTCCAAAAAATAGGAGGGTGGAATAGACAGAAGCTGCGAAGATGCTATGGTATATTTTCTTAGGCAAATGGGAGATAGAGGTTTAATGTGAAGACATGAATAAACTAAATAAAGCAAAAAAAGGTTATTCATTTTTGGCCCCAGTCTATGTGCTGACTATGCAGAGATAGATAGACTTATTTTCCTATATAAACAAAACAGATGGAATACCACAGTATATGTAGAACACACATAGACCCAAATTAAACTACTGCTAACTATATTAAAAATTACATGAAATTACATTAAAAATGTATTCTATTATAGATTATTTTGCTCATGAATAATTCTAGTGGTTTCTTAGTCATCTAACAGTACAAAGGAAAAACATGACTTACTGGACTGCCTTTAAGATATTGGATATGAAACCACAAAGACTGAAGAAAAGCAGATATATAGAATATTGAGAATCCTATAATAAACACGCTACATACTCAGGCAATTCAGCTGTGCACACACACATGCACAAACCCCTATTTTTCAGATGGAGAGATCTCTAAAAAAGCCTGAGTTATTTTATTGAGTAGCACTGAGGACAGAGTATATGAAAAAGACACAGAGAGGTGAAACAGAATTTGTTTAATAGCTATTTGCATGATAAATAACAGTGTGGTAAATCTAAAACCTATATCATGATCGTGGCAGCACAAATAATTTCTGATAATAAGTTAGGGATTTTTCTCGATGTTCTGCATGCATTTCGATTTTTTTTTTTTTAACTTATATTTTACTTATGATCCAGCTGGGTATTGCACAAGATTAGCTCTGTGTATTGTGCGTGCTTTCATGGGCATTATAAGCCCCAATTAATCAAGGTATATGAAGTAATGAGAGATCTACAGAGAAAGAAAACTTTAAAAATGAAAGCACTGAAGAAGATCAGGGTAGTTTTGTGTGAAGGTCCAGCTGCTGCTGACAACTCCTGTGTGTACGCAGCAGGGGTGCATATGATTAGCCCTTCCAAAGTCTGATGAAAGAATAAAGTACTAGGTCTCACAGTTTTACCTTCATCTATAAATCAACACACCAATGCACAACACAAATTTCTATTTTTTTGTTTCTGTTATCATTGTAAGCCTGTGACATATTGTGAAATTGTTTTGGTGAAACCTTCGTAAGTGATTGTTCCATTTCTTTATATTACATTTACTCTTTTTCTGAAATCATGCACGTTACATTTCCTTGCTAATGATCTGTAAACCAATAACTTTTTATAAAGCTGATTGTCATTCTCATCTGTTTTGCATAGTTGATGATCGAAGACTAACCACACAGCAATGTTATTGCATGAAAAAAAAAAATGTATGTCAAGATTGTTTGTAACTCAATGATTTGTGCTGAATGCAAAAGTCACAGAATCACAGAATCGTTTTGGTTGGAAGACACCTTTAGGATCATCGAGTCTGACCCTTCATCTTTCATTGCCAGGGTCCTAAACCACATCCCTCAGTGCCACATCTACACACCTTTTAAACACTTCCAGGAATGGGGACTCCGCCACTTCCCTGGGCAGCCCATTGCAATGCTTTGCAACCCTCTCTGTAAATAAAATTTTCATAATATCCAACCTAAATCTCCCCTGGCACAGCTTAAGGCCATTTGCTCTTGTCCTACTGCTTGTTACTTGGGAGGTAAAAGACCAACACCCACCTCACTATGAACTCTTTTCAGGTAGTTGTAGAGAGTGATAAGGTCTCTCCCAAGCCTCCTTTTCTCCAGGCTAAACAACTGCAGTTCCCTCAGCTGCTCCTCATAAGACCTGTGCTCTAGACCCTTCACCAGCTTCATTGTCTTTCTCTGAACATATGCCAGCATCTCAATTTCCTTCTTGGCTTGAGGGGCCTAAAACTGGACACAGTATTCAAGTTGTGACCTCACCAGTGCCAAGTACAGGGGGATAATCCCTTCCCTACTCCTGCTGGCCACTCTGTTTCTGATACAAGCCAGGATGCTGTTGGTGTTCTTGGCCACCTGGGCACACTGCTGACTCACATTCAGGCAGCTGTTGCACCTGGGCACACTGCTGACTCACATTCAGCCAGCTGTTGACCAACACCCCCAGGATCTTTTCTGATGGGCAGTTTTCCAGCCACTTTTTTCCCTGTAGCATTGCAGGGGGTTGCTGTGGCCCAGGTGCAGGACTTGGCACTTGGCCTTACTGAATTTCATACAATTGGCCTTGTTGGGCCATCAATCCAGCCTGTCCAGATCCCTCTGTAGAGCCTCCCAACTTCCAAGCAGATCGACACACCCACCTGACTTGGTGTTATCTGCAAACTTACTGAGGATGCACTCAAGCCCCTCATCCAGATCATTGATAAAGGTATTAAACAGAAGTAGCTCCAATACTGAGCCCTGGGGGACACCACTTGTGACCAGCTGCCAACTGGATTGAATTGCATTCACCACTGCTCTCTGGGCCCAGCCATCAAGCACACTCATCCAGGAGAATGCTGTGGGAAACAGTGTCAAAGGCTTTATTAAAGTCTAGGTAGACAATATCCTCAGCCTTTCCATCATCCATAAGTGGGTCACCTTGTCATAGAAGGAGATTACATTGGTCAAGCAGGACGTGCCTTTCCTAAACTCACGTTGAGTGGGTCTGATTGCCTGATTGTCCTGTATGTGCCACATGATGATACCCAAGATAATCTGCTCCATAACCTTTCCCAGCATGGAGGTCAGACTGACAGGCCTGTAGTTCTCTGGGTCCTCCATCAGGCCCTTCTTTCAGATGGGCATTACATTTCCTAACCTCCAGTCGACTGGACCCTCCCCCGTTAGCCAGGACCACTGATAAATGACGTAAAGTAACTTGGTGAGCACTTCTGCCAGTTTCCTCAGTACCCGTGGGTGGATCCCTTCTGACCCCATAGACTTGTACACATCTAAGCAGTGCGATAGTTCACTGACTGTTGCCTCTTGGATCATGGGGCCTTCATTCTGTTCCCCATCTCTGTCTTCCAGTTCAAGGAGCTCCCTGAGGACAATTGGTCTTACTATTGAAGACTGAGGCAAAGGCGGCATTCAGTACCTCAGCCTTTCCCTCATCGCTGGTCAGTATGTTTCCCCTGCATGCAGCAAAGGATAGAGATTATCCTTAGCCCTTCTTTTGCTGTTAACGTATTTATAAAAATATTTTTTATTGTCTTTAATGGCGGTGGCCAGACTAAGGTCTACCTGGACTTTATTCTTTCTAATTTTCTCCCTGCACAGCCTCAAAATCCTTGTAGCCTTCCTGAGTGGTCTGCCCCTTCTTCCACAGGCCAAGAAACTTCCCTTTTCTTCCTGAGGTCCAGCCAAAGCTCTTTGTTTAGTCAGACCGGTCTGCTAAACTGCCAGCTTGTCTTATGGCTCACCAGACAGCTTGGTCCTGCATCTTAAAAATATTCGTCTTAAGGAATATCCAGCCTTCCTGGACTCCTTTATTCTTCAGGACTGTCTCCCAAGGGACTCTGTCAATCAGTCTCCTGAAACGGTCAAAGTTTGCCCTCCGGAAGTCCAAGATGGCAGTTCTACTGACCCCTCCCCCCTCCCTATTTCTAGAGTTGAGAACTCTATCATCTCATAATCACTATGGCCAAGATGAGCTCCAACATTCACATCACCTACAAGTTATTCTGTTTGTAAACAATAGGTCCAGAGGAAGCCTTGCCTAGTTGGCTCACTCAACAGCCGTGTCAGGAAGCTATTTTCTGCTCACTTGTGGCAGGTGTAGAAACCCTGAGGGCTTGCAGAAAGGTTGGGGCCTGCATAAGCAGCTGATAAAGATCAGGGCTAACTGATGCCTCGGAGTCTAGAGTCTGTTAGCTGCCTCCTGTCTGTGTTTACTAATTTAAATGATCACAGCTCACACTCGACCAGGGTATAAAAGGAGCCCTCAAACTGGAGAACCCAGTTTGAGTTGGTCCTGCTTGGAGCAGCAGGTAATGCAGCTGAGGACTCTCCTCTCTGATCAGGACACTGTTTGAAGATACTTCCTGGGACTCCCCTTGGATTAGAATGCTGTCTGAGTGTATCTGCTGGGATTGAGTGACCCTCACCCCCCAGCTGGTGAGTGACCCTTTTGGTACCCTTAAGTAGGAGATTATCATTTGTACGAGTGAGGGTGTTTGCATTGTGGTTCATCTTCCTTAAAAACTATGCTTTGGTATTCAGGAACTTGTTGTGTAGTAATATGTTCCCATCTGACATCTGATCCTGTAATTAATCTGGGTCAGTCAGAGTGCCGGCCAAAATTTGATTGCAATAAATCCCCAGTTTTTGGATAGCTGCTGTTGTCATCTGCTTTGAGGATGCCTCTGTGACAACACTCCAGGAACCTCCTGGACTGTTTGCTCTCTGCTGTATTGTATTTCCAGCAGACATCTGGTAAGTCCCCCACAAGAACAAGGGCTAGCGATCATAAGACTTCTCCCAGATGCTTACAGAATATTTCAATTGCCTCTTCATCCTGTCTGGCAGTCTATAACAAACTCCCACCGTGATATTTGCCCTGTTGGCCTTCTCCCTGATTTTTACCCATAAACACTCTACCCTATCATTGCCCTCCTCAAACTCTAGACAATCAAAACACTCCCTAACACACCAGGCCACTCCAACAACTCTCCTTCCCCGCCTATCCCTCCTGAAGTGTTTGATAATAATTGTTGTTAGTAATTGTTTGCATTGAGTAGATGCAAAATTCTGACCTTGATCTAGTGATCTGCAACATTATGTTTTGAACTGAAAGGATGGTTACTTAAATGGAATGAATATGATCTAAATAGGTTACTGATAGGTTATAGATATCAAGCAGAATTTCTGGGTAAAGAAACGTATACAGAAAACAGGGTAGCAGTTAACTACTTTTGTCTTTAGTTAGACTTCAATAAATTTCTTTAAGCACTGCAAAACCCTGTAACTTATACACAATGATTTTTACATTTTTTCAGTGAAAAAAATATTAAAATGAAAATGTCATAAAGATTTGGCATAAAGCGACATGAACAAATATCAGCAAACCTTTGGGAATATTCAATTTTTCAATATGATCAGAATTCTTAGAAACTAATATAAGTTGTTTTCCACTAATGTTTATATGTTAAGAGTATCAGAAATGACAGCTTTTCAAAGTGATTTTAGGTAACACCTTTAGTGTTGTAGTACTTTAGTGTTGGATGTTCTGTTTTATAACATAGTGTTACCTTTTATGACATAAACCATTCATGTTTTATCTTGTGTTTTTATCTAGTCTAAAACATACAAAATTCCCTTTTATTAATGATTTATATGATGAAGTATGCTAGTCTACCTATGATCATCAACAAAACACATGCCTCTTCTTTAAAAGCAGTCTGATCCCAATGGACTTGTGCAAATAAGTTGCTAAGAATAAAAAGAGAAATTCAAGAAGTGGACAGCAGCAAATGCTGATGCAACTGCATCTCCTGGAGGAGAAGTGTCCACCCTGTGGAGCTCCCACTGCTGGGGAGGAGGCAATGGTGAACTGCATGAACTGTGAGAGGGGGAGCGCATGTATCTGTGTTTGTGTGGGTGTGTACACAAGCGACTGTGACTAGAACTTTTGGCCATTTGCTCAAGGTGTTCAGAAATTTGAAGAAGTTAATTCATACTTTGTAAGTGTCCAGTATTGCAATTTATCTACTGCATGACTGAGCGTAAACACATTGTTCATCTGATTACCATTTAATTACGTATTGTAAATAAATCAATAAGCTGCTTTGATCATGATTTGGTTTATACTATGAGTATAATGGTCTGGTATTGAAACAGGACCAATTTCCCATTATTCACAGTCTTCTTTTATTATTTATCATTATAGATGTACAGCTCACGCACACTGTTTAGCTGTTGGCTCAGTTTCTAGGAGATTCTGTTTTGCTGTGGTTATTTCCCTCAAAGGTAAGCCCGGTGTAAAGGATGCTATCCCTGACTTGCATGGATAGGAGACAGCTAATACCCAGTATCCATTGGGCTCTGTATGGTGTCTTCTCTCATCCAAAGAGATAAATGTGTTTGCTTATTTATTTTTCCAGTTCAGAGTGTTAAAAATAAGGTTAGAGTTGTACTGAAGCTTGCTTGGCTGTTCTTATGCCTGAAACTACAGCCTTTTGGAGCATTTCCTAGAATTTGGCATGAGGATTTATGATGCAGCTTAAGGTGCAAGATAAAGCTGGATGACTGCACAGGGCAGGAGGTGCCAACATTTTTTAAGTCTTATCCAGACTACCTATTGAGGGTGGTACCAGCAGTTAACTGTCTTCAGAACAACATCCAGGATTTATGCTAGAAGAAATTATTTGGTTTACTCCAAAACCAATCCCAGTAGTAACAACCCTTAATGAAACTTGAGTGATCAGGGAACATAAATTGGAAAAAGCTAAGGTTTCTGAAAATATAGAGGTTCTCTAAATTGCCCAGCTGCCATACGCGTATCTTGTCTAGATCACATACAAGGTTTCCTTTCTTTTTCCTGTGTACTTTAATCAGTGATAAAATATCTGCACTAGAAATGTCAGAAAATAGAGTAAGCAGCAGAGAAGTAATGACGAGGGACACAGAAAAATAATCCCCCAAATACACCCATGAAGCCAGCAGCCGCTTGCAACGTCTGCTTGACCCCATAGGTTGCACCAACATAAATACCAGGGCAACAGATTGACAAGGTAGGGAGTTTGTGGGATAATCAAATCATCTTCTGTGTGATAACTTTGGCTCTTGTCTCATATTTGAAGCTGTGGACGCTTCAGAACAGATCATTTCAGGTTATTCTCTTTATTTCAAACTGTAACTGAATCAGCCATTTCAGAAGTTAACTACACTGAAAAATGCCAGAAATTAAGTGGCATAAAAAAAGTTCTGAAAAACTACCAGATGGCGTAACAATCTGGACTTTTTCTATTCAGAAATGCATTGGTAAATCAAAGTACTGCAACTGAAAATTGGCCTATGAGGCTGAATGTTCTGGAACATACTGAAATTGACAGGAGTGAAAAGAAGCAAATAATAATGTTAATACTTATAAGAACTGGATGAGAAGAGAATTTTAGTATGATTTATACATTTAATTATCTCATTAGTCACTAGACAGTGTATTACGTATTCCTCTGGTGAAGCTATTAACCAAGTTCTACATTTACAAGTGCACGCTCATGTTACAGAATCACAGAACAGTTGAAATTGGAAGGGATCTCTGGAGGCCATCTGGTCCAACCCTCCTGCTCAGACAGAATTACCTACAGCCAGCTGCCCAGGATCTTGCCTTCTCCAAGGACCATAAGTGGCATGCTTAGCCCTCCATTTATCTCCACCTAGACCCTTAAACAGTTGTTTTGTTTTCTCCTTCTGGAAGAGATAAAACTGTTCCCAGGTCTACAGTCGCCTTCACTGGGTTCTAACGGGCAACACAGCCCAGGATACCACTGACTTTCTTTATGGCAAGGACACACTGCTGGCTGTTTTTCAACTTGGTGTCCACCAGGACCCACAGAATTTGCAGGTTGAGGTTGGAAGGGACCCCTGGTGATCATCTTGTCCAAATCCCCTGCTCAAGCAGAGTCACCCACTTTTCTGTGCTCAAGTCCATGTCCTTAATTTACCAGTGCACAGGAATGCTTGGGAAGGTCCTGATTCTTCCATTTCCAGGAACCTTGCAGTTTCCAATCACCTGAAACATCTGAGATGCTGGATGGCTTGCGGGCCTTGGCACATGAACTCAATTCAGAGAGGCAAGAAGGTTGGCTGGAATTGGTGAATCTTGCTTCACTAGGAGTACATGGGATGTGCATAAACAGTTATCCAAAGATGCAATTAAGTACTTCTAAATATCTCATGAAAATTGCATGCCTGAATCAGTACTGATGCTCATTCTAAAGATACCTAAAGACACTTGCAATCCTCTCCATAACAGATGTAATGAAATGCATGCAGGATAGCTTAAGGCCATGACCATCTTTGAGGGGGGTGATTCTGAAAGACCTGAAATGAAGTCAGACCTGTTAAAGGACTTACAAATATTTCTGGTGAGATCTGACCAGGCTGGGAAAACATAAGCTTTTTGGTGACTAAAAACATAAGAGATAGAGGAATCATTTCAACCTCAATTAGAATAAAGATGCAAAACCACACAATGAAAATCTGATGAAGAATAAGCTATGGATCCTGGGTGTTGTGTTTCAAGCCAGAATGAACCATTTTGATTACTATTTTGACTCTCTGATAGTAGAATTCAAGAATTTGCTCCCAGAATACGTGAATACATGTCTTCTATATCCCTCACTTTTCAGAACAGGCCAAGCATCACACAATGCCTCTGCAAACAGAATTATTTTGCCCACCATTTTTTCTGACAACTACCAAGGAAAAGACTTATTCATGATTTAGCCCCAGTCACCAAAGAGATGCACAGCATTGTGCTAATAGGAAGGTATGTAAAGTCACCTCACAAGCCATAGGGGAAATCCTCTGGGAACACCTCTACAGTGTGCATCAAGGCAAATCTTTCTCAGTGCCTTCAAGAGAAACCAAAAGCAAATGAAAGTGCAGGACAATAATCCCCTCACATCTCCCTCTCCAAAGGCAGCAGATCCTTTAAAATTCACCAGGCAAGGTTGCTTGCGTAGAAGACAGTGGCATGGAGAGGATTGCTTCTCTTCGGCTTCCTCTACTCCCTAGACTGGCTACCAGGGATTGCATCTGCATGTGCAATTTTGTCATTTCCATACAATTAAACAATTGATGTGTAATCTTTGGTACAGGAGGCAAAAGGATCCCAGGTCCTTTCTTTTCTGCTAAGCTGCTTTCCAGCTGGGTGGCCCTCAGCATATTCTGGTACCTGAGGTTGATCCTCTCCAGGAGCAGGACTTTGTACTTCCCCATGCTGAACTTCATGAGGTTACTTAATGTTGTTTGTTTAATTATGGTTTCTCTCTCCAGTATGTTGTGTTGCCAACTAAATATAACATATATATATTTCTCAGGAACTAAACCAGTTAATTTCAGTTTCAGTGTATTATTGTGTGAATCAAACTAAAAATCATACTGTCTTTGCAGTTTCTCCAACATATATCCAATGATGAACTCTTCGAATACATTAAAGTGACTGAAAATATTAATTTCTCCAATAGACAGACTACAGTTTCTAAAATCAGTTGTCTCATCTCCTGTTTAAAAAAGTAGTGTGGTTTTTTGTTTGGGTTTTAAAAATTTTTTTTACAAACAGCTAACTTCTGTCCGTTCCATTTAAACAATCCAAAATTAAATGGAAGTTTTGATGCATATTTGAGATTCGGACACTGAAAAATTCAGTTATTCATTCTGCACAGCCTCCTGTCTCTTTGGTATTCTAACTTTCTTAAGAAAACCCACCATGATGACAACATCATTACTATACTAGTTTAATGACTCTGATGAGAGATGCTTTTTGTCGTTGTTGTTCCTGTTTACATTTTCTTCTGCTGTTGAAACTTCCAAAGAGGGTAGAAAATGGAAAACAGAGATGGGAATTGGTACGCAGTGTTGATCTAAAGCTAATGGAATATTACTTGTTCATTAGTGCATTTTACAAATAAGATACATTATGTTATAATTGTTTCCAATTGCTAGCTAGAGAATAGCTGGGAAAACACTGGATTATACCAACACACATGTTTTTTTTTAAAAAACCTAAATGGTTCAATTTTGGAAAAAAAAGGATTCAAGAATGTATAAGAAAGAATGCTAAAATATATTCCATGGAACTGAGTAAACATCACATTAAAATAATCTACCGCAGAAAAATCACTCACTTATGATGTTTGAAAACACTGGAATTGTGTGTCTGAGGCAGAACTGTTACTTAAATAGAGCAGGCAAGATTTCAGAGGACAGCTGAATAAAAGTGGTAGGCAGACAGCTGCTTGGAATGCCAGAGGCATAATTTATTTTGGCTTATCATCCCCCTGAGGTACTTTAAGGCTAAGACTACATGATTCTTTAATTTAACATAACAAATATCCTCATGGAGAACATACAGGTGAAAACAAACTGGCACTAAAGGCAAAGAAACTCATACTATGAGCTAGTGATGACAGATAAATGATGTTATCAATAAAAAGAGTAGGATTGCAAAATGGACAGACCATTTCTTATTCTTCAGTTCATCTTTTGTGAACATCTACTTACTTCCTGAATAATAACAGGATGTCTGTGTTCCTGCTTCATGGGGGCTGCTCCTGGAGTCAGACCAGGGCTGTGGATGTCCTTGGGCTGTGGTGTCAACTACTGGAAACAGCGGGGTCTTTAACTTCCATCCACTGGAACTGTGTCCCCATAAAACAGCTACTGGAGGAAACGAGTGTGAGCGAGGAGGGCGGAGAAGCTGTGTGGGTGCTCAGGAATCTGTGAATATGTGTGTGCTTGTGAACCTGGAGAGTGTGGTGGTGTGTGTGCTGTGCTAGTGACCGTCTGTCTCTGCTAGCCCAAGAGGCGGAGGGGACATGGCTGGCTGTTCCTGTGTCTGGTGTGAGTCCTGAATGTGGGTGGTGCTCCAAGCAGTGCCTTGTCTGTGGCTGTCTGCATGACAGGCCACGGCCGTGTCCTGTGTATATCTGTGTGTGTCTGTCTCTGGGACACACACTTTGCCTCTGGTTGAACCTGCTAATGGGAAAATGGCAGAAGCATCCTTCAGCTTGAGCAAAGAACCCACACTCCTGGGAGAACCATGCTGGGCAGGAGGGTTCTGGGCTGGAGCAGCTGGAGCCAGTGGCTATTCCAACTTTCCTTAACTGTTTGTTAACAGTTAACAGTTCTGCCTCAGACACACAATTCCAGTGTTTTCAAACATCATAAGTGAGTGATTTCTCTGCGGTAGATTATTTTAATGTGATGTTTACTCAGCATGAGCCTATTTACTTGTATTCTAATATCTAAATAGGAATAAGAAAATGTACCAAGTTCTTATTTAAAAAAAAAAAAGCTTAACAAAAATATATTAGTATGATCTATCATTAAACGCAGAATGAATAGCCATGAACACATTTGCATGCTGGATTCAGGAACAGCTTAACTACAGCATCTGTGGGCTATTTTGCCAGGCTACAGACTCAAACATTTAAAGAAACACCTCAATAATTTATATTACATACATCTATGAGTACATATACACATACATCTATGAGTACTTACAAAGTATGCATATTTATATAAGCCTTTTCAGAAAACACACCAGGGAGAAATGTTCTGTGATATAGACATCAGACATGTCTTTTTTCCTTTTTTTTAAAATAAAATATTACAGCTTCTTAGATGGATTTTGCTGTTTGTGTATTACACAAATACAAGGACTATAAGCACTCACATTCTGAAAATTAAACTCAGTTACTGTGCATTGCATATTTTGAATTAAAAGGCAAGTAAGATGAAGGTAAGACATTTTCTCAAGGTAGTTACATACATCAAATGAATAGATAATGAATGCTGTCAAATGTTTTACGTGTGTGAAGACAAAGTCATTTGTAATGATTTCTACACCTTGCAAAATGCCACAAAACAATCTTAATGGATTTTACTTTTTTTTTGTTATGAGTTCCTTCTAAATGGAAGATGAAAGAGGTAGATTTTTTTCAAGTTATAGACATCTCAGACACATATCTTTAAAAGCAAGAAGAATTATCTAAGAGGAAAAACATGATTTTTCCCTATTTTTGCCTTTATTTACAGTATTTACAATAGGTTGTCCAATATTTCTTTCAGTATTTAAAAAGTATGCCTATAGGAGAATGAAAACTGCAGAATTAAAATAAATAAGGTTTAAGTGAAGTTTGCTATGAGAAATGTCTTGCTAGAAACTAAGGAAAAAAACCCCTCAAAACCCATGGACATCTTTGAAGTTCACCAGAGCAAAAGAGTAACTTCATGTAGTTATGTTAGATAAATTCCTGTGAAATAATGATATGTGATATAAACCACACTTGTAAAGAAAAAAGGATTATCACAAATGATTAAAAGCCATTAATGAAAAGGTAAAATATGCAACATGGAAGTTTAAGTAACAATGACTGGAAACCTCACAATTTCACATTTCAAAAAGTTAATTATTTAATATATCTGTGGTAATATAGAGGATCTTTCTGAAAAATATCTAAATAATAATGAAAGGACTTTTAATACTGCTTGATATAGACTAATGATGCACCTCACCTATTTTCCATTAGAGCAATTTTTGTGATAGGTTTTGTATCTATCTAGTTACAAGAATAATGATGAACACACATTTAATATCAATGTTTCAGTAAATCAACTGTTCCATCTCTGTGTTAATGACCTGTCACATCTTTATGGAAGAGTTTCTTGATCGTAGAATTTTTCATTTCTTTTTCTCTTGTATTTATTTAAAGACTGTGATTCAGAAAATAATGAACTAATCTAGGACTAATCAAAAAGTAATATATACGAGTGGTTTTGGATCATGATTACCCTGACACTTTTGTTTTCTTTTGTTTTCTTTTTCTGCAGATTTTCCTTGTCCTTTATTATGTTACCTGATAGGTAGTGAGACAGGTTAGAACATCTCATGAGAGACCAGTCAGTATTCTGCCATCAGTATAACGTGGCTCAATTACTTATACCAATCTCCTCTTGCTGTGCAAGTATATTTTCCTCACCTTATTTTTTTTTCCACAGCACTATCTAACATTGACTACATGCATCATATTCTATCACATTGCTTTTGTTCTGCATTAGGGATTTCAAGATGGTTTCATTCCAAGATAGCTCTTACCCATTTTTTTTATATAGATGCTAGCTAATAAACTGCTGATTTGCTTAGCTCATCTAGCTCCATATGTAACTGTTTTGTATATGGTAGCAAACACCAGGAGGGATTAAAAATACATTATGAATCACAATCATCCATGTCAGAATTTCAGTAGAGGAAGTTATGGAAAAAAATAAAATAGTAATTATTGAGGAGAAATATAACAGTATCATCTCACAGCTCAAATACTGAGGCATGGTTTATAAACTCAATGACTCTTCAAAACATGCAACCAGCATTCAGGTCTCCTGAACTGGTGTGTGGAAGCAAGACTCACTGGGTAAAAAAACTCATCAAGGACTAAGCAACATCACAAGAGGGATGAGCCGAGCAGATGCAAGTTGAGGCTGCACAGCTGCAGATGCTGAGTTGCTGGGAAAATACGCTACATCAGCTGTAACAAAGGTTCCTACCACGCAGATGCTGCTCTGACATACCAGGCCCCCTCTCAAAGCAATTTTTATCTGCTGTAAAAGTATATAAGCCCTGGTACTTCTGTTTGCAGTCAGAGTTTGCATCGACAGAGGGATAAACTTCCGTCACGCTGTGTTCTCTCCTGCTGCTACAGAAATAAACCTCTTCTGCCTGACCTGAATCCGCAAACTAGGCTGCATGTTGATGCTTCAGTGGTGCTATGTTCTGTGCTGTGTTCCTAAATATTTATATACTTCGATTTGCTATAAAAATGAGGAACACATCTGTATAGTAAGCTAGAACAAATACAGCCAACCTAAATTGATTTCAGAGTCATTTCCACTATCTAAATAGTTAAAGTGTTTGTTTTCATTTGTCCTAAGAGAAAAATTTCATGTATTTTATGACCCAATAAATACATTTCATGTATTTTATGACCCAAATGCAATGTTCTGTGCAAACCTATGCCTAACATTTAGCCACACAAACATTTATAAATGTTAAAAGGACAAAATTAATCTGCTGCTATAATAAGAAGATACATGTATTAGCTTTTTTCCTCAACATTTTCTTACTCTCAACATTTCTTTTTCACACAAACACAGATGTCATACATCTTTCTCACTTTCTGGGAAATACATGCAATGTACTTTTCCAGATTATATCACCACATATTCTTCAGTCTAAATATGGACATGAAAACATAAAACACTGTGAAATTGTTACTGAATTTCAAGGAAAAAACAATAAAAGTCTGAATATATAGACTTATATCACAGATAGCTTTTAGTTCAAATATTTTACTTAATTTCATTCAAGCAATCAGTGGATCAGACTTTTTACCAGAAATGAAAACACATAATCGTAATTCTTATTCCCAACAAATAACAACAAAATACTTTAACAAAATTTCCACTGCTACTACTTTTCTTGACAGTAAGATGGGAATAATTTCACTTCCCTTTAGCTGCTGACAAAGTGGTAATCTAGTTTAAACTACTTGTCTAGGTTTTTTCCTCTGGAAGACTGATAATATTCTGCGTTGGAAGACATGAATCATGCACAATATTTTAGACAACTACTTAATGATGGAATGCATTGCATATCAAACTGCCTTTTTTCATGAATTAGAAAAGGTGTGTACTTTTTTTACTTACTTATAAATGAAACATAATTCATAGAAAGCCAGAACTAAGGTAAATGAATGTCACTCTAGATTTTTTTGTTAAAATACTTTCTGGAAATTCTAATAATTTTGAACGAAGAATATACCCAAAACTCAGTGTCTTTTCTCTAACAGAATTATACTTTTCCTTAAATATCATTAGATTTCCATTGGATGAAAAGTCTCGGCAGCATTTCTTGACTGATTTAGACACCCTCACTCCAGTCTTGGAACAGAAAGTAATTTCACTATTTTCTGAGAAAGAAAATGCAAAATACAACTTTTATAAAATCACAAATATACAGTAATACCTTTGTTGTTATCCATTCCTCCAACAGCATACAGTGTCCCAACTGTAGATTTTCTGGGTTTAGTTCTTGGACTTTGCATGAGAGTTCTTCTCTCTGGTAAAAGATGGTATTTCATGGCTTCCAGGATAAGCTTCTGGCATTCTAGGTCATCCTTAAAAAGCGCATGGTTTTCTAGATCAGCCAATATCTGTGAATGACATGATCATGAATCAAAAATGCTAGAAATTCCTAGAAAAGCAATGCCATGCAATGAGAGAAGATCACAAAATGGATGTCATACATGTATCACTTCATTGTAGAATACAGGGGTTTGCAGGGCTATTTTTCTTGGAGGAGGGACAAGTAAATATTTAGTTGATTTTTAAATAACTCCAGGCAACTTTTAGATCACTATTTCACCATTTCTTAAGACTACAATCCTACTACTCTCTTACCGAAGATATCAAAGAAAATTAAGTGTTCTCTTGTAGGCTAGAAACTAATTTGTATTTAGTGGTTTCCAACATAACACTGTAATGATTCAGAAGGCATCTCTTTGCAAGCATCTTGAATGTGCAATCATATAACAAAATTCTACAGTAATTTATTTTATATTTTCCAGAAACATCCTTTATTTCTAAAATCAAACAAACAGACAAAAAACCCCAAACAAACAACAAAAACCCAAAACCCTTAACAACAACCAAAAACTCAACAAAAATCAAAACAACAGCAACAAAAATACCAAACAAAATAACTTGCTTGTACACGTTTTGAATCTAATTTTTTTTTGCTGTATTATAGGCAAAATTGTGGAATTATAATTCTCATAATGTAAATATCCTTATAATTGACAGAAAAACTCTAATCAGTAGTTACCAAAACAGATGCTGAAAGCATACAGTTGAAAGAATATACTATTACACTTGCAAGAAAAAAGGCTACAAGCTGTAAATGTTAACTGATTCACTTTCCTGTATGTATATATCTACTAGCTTTTGAGATGCTATGAATCACCCTGCAAGTTTTCAAGATCCCATTGGACTAAGCAAGTTGGTCTAACCTCATAGTTGACCTAACTTAGAGCAGGGGGCTGGACTAGAGATCTCTGGATGTCTACTCCCACCTGAATGATTTTGTGATCTCACTGATGTAAGGCCAGAAAAGTACAACACAGTACAACTTACGCAGATTTTGTGCTGTATCTGCTAGGGTAGCTGTAGATATCTCAGATACCCTAACGCACCAGAATTTGACCAAACTCTCAGTGGTTATATTTAGGCAATTGAGTATTAGCTGTAGATGCTGATCCCTATATTCTGCTATCAAATTAGAGCAGGTTTTAATTGCATATGGCAGCATACCAGTGCAGCCTCATTTCTAGATCTTGTGGAACATCTATGTGGGAAATGAAATCATTTTCAGAGAAGCAGCTGAAGGCCAGAAAGAAGGAGAATTTAGTTCCCAGAGTCTGTGAGGAGTTGTCTCCCTCACAGGCACATATATGCAAACTCCTTTGCAGTTGCCTAAACACAGACAGATAGATTCCTTCTAAGGACTCAGCGATTTCCTCTGGACTTCAATGACTACTGAAAAATGCATGAATATCATTTGTCAATCTGTCAACCTTTTGCAGACAACATATGTGTTCTGTGACATCTACAATATTATTAGCTTGTACATATAGACAGCAGGGTCCTGCTTTTGATTTTAGGTGTCAGTCATGAAATACATCTCTTTAGGTCCACAGAAAGGAATTAGACACTGCAGTACCTCAGCTGGTGATCCTCAACTCTTCAGTTACGTGGCTGATGACCTGACATTCAATAGACTGCTTATTCATACAAGTGAATAGGGATGTTCATCTATTCTAGATAAAATATGTCTCTGACTGTGCTCGTATGTCAATGTCTAGGGAGCAAGCCATAAGACTATTTCCAAGTCACATATCTTAATATTCCCCCAAAGCCCAACTTTCAGATCACAGATGTTCTGAAGGTGGTTGTCTTTTTCCATGCATTTTGTAATTTTCAGGGGCCTTATCTTCCATTATCTAGTTCAATCTCCCTTTGAACTCACATTTTCATGACAAATTCAGCCTATCACTCGCTAAATATGAAGGTTTACCTCCCTCTGTTTGTTTCAAACCTGGCTCCAGTTGCTTCATTTGCTTTCACTCAATTTGTTTCATTAATTTACTTCTTTCAGTGTCCCCTAGTTCTTCTATTGAAAGAGAAGATGAATAACTGAGCCTAGTCATACCAAGTTCCTTACATTATTCTAGACTTCAGTCATATTCTCCATTCACTGACTGTTTTCTAGACTGACGAACCTTAGCTTAATTAATCATTGCATATGTGAAAAATGATTCATATCTTTTATCACCCTTGTTGGCTTTTTCTGAACCTTTCAGTTACATTAGATTCTTTTTGTGGAGGGAGCAGAACTGGACACATTATTAACGATAATGGCAAACAATGAACTTTTGTGGTGGCATAATGATGTGCTTTGCTTTGGTATCTTTTTCTTTTCCAGAAACTTGTAAATTGATTTTTTTCTTTTTGACTACCACAGATGTTGAAGACAACTCTTCCAGAAATTTATATTTCATAGAACAAAATTTCACTCCTGAATGGAAGTGGCTAACCTGGAACCTATGATTTTAAATTTGAAGTTAAGGACTGGTGACTTTTCCATTCCATTCCATTCCATTCCATTCCATTCCATTCCATTCCATTCCATTCCATTCCATTCCATTCTCTTCCATTCCATTCCATTCCATTCCATTCCATTCCATTCCATTCCATTCCATTCTCTTGCAGAGAGAACAAGTAATTCAAAGGAAACAATGGGATTTATGAGTTTGCACAAGGACAGCATAAATAATAATCTTACAATATCTTAAATGTACTAATCCCAATATTCATGTGTTCTCCTTAAGATGTCAAAGTAAATGCTATAACGAATATACCACAAATGTACCAGTAGAAGGATAAACCAAATTTTTTTTTTTTTCTTTTGTCACTAAACCTATGGACTGAACACAATGGTGTTGTTACATCACTTAAGATGCAAGAAAATTAAAAGAATGAAAATATGAAAGGAAAAAGACAGCTATGTTGCTTGATGATAACGTCTTCAGAAAATGTCACTGAATGCGTTACAGGTTAATGGTTTTACTTAAATACTTGCAAATATTGCAAATGAAGGGACAAGGGCTGAAGATTTTCCTCCCAACCAATAACAAATGGCTCATATGCTTTCTTTCATGTAGGCAGACAGGTTTTTGAAAATTGTCATATCAACTTTCTATGTCTGGTGGGACAAGCACTTTTCTCATCTTACATGGAAAATGAGTCCCTCCACATATTTATTTTCCAAAACTATATTCACTATTATTTTCTAATAAAACAACAGTATCTATCCCATTCATTTTTATAAATGTGTATGATTAGTACATTAAGAAACTACTAAAACAACTTTGCAGCCGCAGAATAATAAATCAGTGACTGGAAAAACAATAAAAAGTATTGAGATTGGATAATATTAATCCAGTTTCAGAGAAGTGGTACAGAAAAGATTTGAAATGAAATCTGCTGCTCTTAAATTTGTCACAGACTCCCATTCTGTCATCTCCCTAGCATAAATATATCTTTTAAACTAATTAGTTTCTACTGCTGTACATACTCCAAGGCCGCATTTCTTTGACCACAGAAATTCATTAAGAGGGAGCCAGTATCATATACATAATTATCTTATATTGAAAGATACTTGGCTGTGTTTAGACTTCAGATAATTTCAACAAGAAAAAGCCTCTTTTGGAAAAACAAGTTCACTAAACAGGCATTAATACTATGGTCATCTTAAACCAATGTATATTTACATCTATAACATACATGCTTCGTGTGGCTAAAGGCTCAAGATGCTGGGTTGTCAAGAGTCTCACTAAAAACGGTATGAGGCACAGGCAGAACAGAAATAGACAGATGCAAAAACCAGCAGAGACATTTGTGTACCTTGATGGCAGTATTTTTAAACAGGGGCACTATACATGGTGGAGGTTAATAGCTTGGCTATAAATACTTGCAAATAAATTGCACACGAAATAAATTATAGTGGAAAATATTCTTAAACTTAGATATTGACTGTTTTTTTTTTTCCCCAGAAAAATGGCCAACTCCCAAAGTCTGCTACTTTCAATCAAAAAGGCAGCCTCTTAAAATTGTATCAGGAAATGCATTAAAATGTATACTCCTCTGACATATTTGTTGAACTGTATTATGATCTAACATATACTGCCTTCACGCCTAACCTCATGGATTTAAATATCAAGATTTGATCCTCTTCCCTCATACCCGGTGAGTGTTTTCACATTGATTGTAATGGTATTAGGTAAAATACAGCATGTCAACATCCTTTTACATTTAGTATTAATAAGCCAGAGTCAGAACAGGAATAGAAAAATAATTCCTGGATTTTTTACTATATTTCTTAATCCAAGTTGAGCACCGAGAAAACAAAGTCTCTGGTTAGAGTCCAGTTTGTTTTCAAATTTATTTACTATCCATATTGTGTAGAGAAAAACACGATTCTCAGGAAGGTATTTAAGCGAATATTTTTAATAACTTTCCAAAGAGTGTATCCTTATAATCTTAGCACCCACAATAGCAATGGAAGGTCTCAGAAAATTTATATTATGAAGAAATTAAAAGAAAGCATTAGGTATGCTAAATATAGTAAGGATTTGTGTGCGTGTGTGTTCTGATATTGGTTATTATGTGATTAACGTTGCTCAGTAAGAATATTGCAGTGTGCTAATAGTATATTTTATAACACTATGATAATTTGTATTTCATAATATTAAAATTTTTAATATTCCTTTTTGTTATTTTTTTCCCTTTGAAGTGCTTAGCACAATACTCAGTAGATTAAAAATCAAAGATCTGAAGTCAAATAATGCTCAGAGTTTAGGCAGGATGATGTACTCTCTTGCAAAATGATTTAATGTTCCTTTAGGACTACTGAACAAAAAGATGTACTCTGTCAACAATTAATTAAACAGAATACAGACACAGGAAAGCTGAGGAATCAAATTATCAGTTTCTTCTTGCACAAACTTGAGGTAATATATTATCTATACTTTTAAATGCATAATTAATGGCATTGATGACAAGGTTTTTTATGGAAAGCTTATTATACCAGTAAGGATCAAAGTCCAGAAATCATATTTGGTGACTTCCTATCAGACAGCTACTTCTTTAGTCTGATGTTCCAACCTGTGCCTAGGCTCTTAAAGCAAATATACATTGTTATGACCTCTTCCAAGCGAGATGCCCGGTGTTTCAAATAAAGAGGTAAAAATCAGTGAACATTCTCCTGTCCCAAAATTCTGAGATTTCATGCACCAATCACAAATAGAGGCTGAAGCTCTTTTTCTTTACAATTAGTAATTCATCCTAGAAATTAAAAAAAACCACACACATTTATAAATAAAACTTTAAGAGCAGACAGAAACCCGTGACAATTCACCTAAAAAAAAACCCCAAAACCAAACCCAAAACCCAAAAACTTCATTCCTCCCTCCTACCCACTTATTTTAGCACATGTGCTGACCTGTGATAAACACTGCCTTTCTGAAAATCCTAATGGACAAACCCTGTGAATGAGGGAAAAAAGTCATTTAAATCAAAGCTAGAGTTTGGAAACCTGAAGTCATATAAAGCTAACTGTTTCATGTTGCCTACATTTCAATAATCTGCTTCAATGTTATTCTACTCTATAGTTATCTTTCCTTATTACATCAAATTAATCTCTGTATTTTTATTAAATCAGGATGCACTTGATCAGGAAATTCACTTAATAAGGATGTTTCCCTGGAAACGATATTATGTCCAGTTTGATCTTCAATGGCTGTGACATATTTAATTAGGAAAGAATTGTATCTACCATTAAATTAAGATTTCTGGGGTTTGTATTACGTGGAAACTCTGAGAGCTGTTGCTTCTCAGAAGACCCATGTCAGTGCTACTTCAGCATAGTTAATTCCAGCATTGCTAGAACTTCTCAGACTAGAAATATCCTGAAAATTTTAGTAATGATGTTGTCTCATTATGCTTCTCATTTTTCACAGTTAAAAGCCCTACCAAGTCCTTTCTCAGCTGAACTTATAAAATTCTTTCAACGCAATGCTGCAGAGAGCAGGCATGCCTCAACTCAGTGAAGAACATTCAATTTGAGCTCTGGAGTGAAACTTACTCAAGTACCAACAAAAGGAAAGTCAAGTCTAATGAGCAGAAATGGAGTTTGGACTGGTACAGTGACTGACAGTGGGTGCACCACAAGACTGAGACTTTATTTCTGCCTGCCTTGCTGTCACCCTCAGCTTCCACCATCCTTCTTTAGGGATCATCTCTACTTCTGCTGCTCCCTGACAGATTTCCCCCAACCTCTCTTTTATCCTATTTATTTGCGTCTATGATCCAAGTAACAATATTAGTGATTTGATTAGTTGATTTGAATGATATTAAATTAAATTTCTCATATTCTACATAACTGATCATCTGAGAGACAAGATGGGTCCCATTCTCCTCTGCTGAATGATTGGCATCTAGGCTTCAACCACTACTACAGAAAAAGAATATGCCATCTGTCTGAGAAGGAAATAATCATCCCCTTCTTTCCTGCATGCCAGGAGACCACAAGACAATGGAAGAAGCAGAAAACTGACTCACAAAAACCTTCATGGTATCCTTCTGAGGAGGCACAGAACATGGTCTGGTTATTTAGGTAGAGCTTCCTACCTTGTGAATAATAGAATCATTGAATCAGAATCATTTTGGTTGGAAGAGACCTTTAAGACCATCAAGCCGAATCATCACTGCGTAAACTTGTGAAAAGTGTAAGATGTAACAATGTTCACTCAGTCAGGGTGAACTAAAACTCAAATTCCTCCACTTTGTTATGTGCTTCAGACACAGTAATTACCCCAAAGGGGAGATGAGGGAACACCATAGGATTCCTACCATTAAAAAGAAAGGCTTGGGTATTTCCTCCAGGACAGGCGTCAGGGCTATAAACCTGAACAAAGTGAGAAAGTGTTCTCTGTGTGACAAAATAAGATACTAAACACATGCAAAATTTTTTATGTTCTTTTTTTTTTCAAGTGATAGTTACTGCCGTAATCGGTACATCATCATTCAAAATTATGCTTTATGTGGTCTCTGTCTGCCCATGTCTATTTATTGTGATTTAGAATCTTGAATAGTCCTTAACAACACATAATTGTTCTATACTCTGAATAGTACTACATTTCATACCCAAACACATTAATTTTATCAAAGACAGAAAGCAAATTCCAGTTCTCTAAAAATTATCCCACTTTCTAGATGCGTTCTGCCTGTGAAAACCTTAAGAGTCCTGCGACCTCGGATACTTACATGCCAATATTATGCAGAACACAGGATTAGCCTTATCTTAATAGTATTAATAATCATAACAGAAGAACAAAAAGCTTAAAATCTTTTAAATGAACTGTGAATAAATTGAATGTGGATTTTTAAGGTACATTTTGTTTAACAAAGCCCATGAGTCTCTTTCTTGATCCAAAATGTATCAGAAGTCACTTGACAACCTCGAGTCAGAGAAATACATTACCATATGAAACAAAAATCTGAAGAAGGAATGACCTAAAGTTTGCATATTCAATGGTTTCCAAGAGAGATATTTGATTACCCATCATTGTCCCTTTATGTCTTCTTCCATGTACAGACTTGTTATGGCTTGTTATTGTTGATGATCATAGTAATGCAGCTACCAGGTAAGAACAGAGGCTTCCTGAAATTTAAGGTCGTGATTTTTCTTTGTATGGAGTAAAATAAAAAGCAAATAAAGAGTTTGTATGAATTCCTGGATAGTATAAACATACTGTTTTAAAACTTCCTTCAAAAAAAGTGCTCAGGCCACTTTCAAAGTCTTATTATGCTTATGCTGCTCTAGCTGTTTGGAAACATAGTGCATCTGCGGACAAAACTCTAATTAGAAGAATTTTTTTATCTGTCTGAAGTTGGTAGAAGAAATTATTATTGCTAAATCCTTGTATTGGTATTTGAATCAAAGAATTTCAGTTGCCTAATGTGGTGAAAAGAATAAACTGTTTGACACTTTATGTCTCCTATCTGTAAGACAACTGCAAGAAATGCCTGTAAATACTATCGCAAGTGCAGATTTCAACTTAAGTAATTGTTATTCTAATTAAAAATATATACACACTTTTTACAAAATATCAGATAGACTATTTATGCTCCACTGCAAACATGATGGAAAGAAAAAGTCCCCCACAAAGTGGTACCGCTTTTTCACAAAATCAATAACTCTGAGATACTTCTATTGGATAAAAACCCTCTTGTTATAAAGACCATTTT
>NW_010430914.1:43423-59084 GCF_000710305.1 Buceros rhinoceros silvestris
TGGTACCGCTTTTTCACAAAATCAATAATCTCTGAGATACTTCTATTTTATACAAACCCTCTTGTTATAAAGACCATTTTAAAAATAATGTTTAAACTTCATATCCTTATTTAAAAGCTTTTGAACCTATGTGAAAAACAAAATAGAGAGATAATTAATTTATTTTTCTTGTTTCATCTTAAGAGTTCGTTGAAATGCTCCATTTTCAGAAAATTGCAGTCTTTTTGAGAGAGCTGAACATACATTCTGCAACCGACAACTGATCAGAGATTGTCATTGACATTTTTGATAGGTAAATTGATCTTGGAGACAATGGGTCTTTCAGAACAATTCTGCAATGATTGTAAATAGTTTTGTTATTTCTTTTTCCAAGAATAGCCTGATGCCAAACTTAATTATTTCCACTTAAACTAGTGCTCATAGCTGGAAACAACAGTATACGTAGCTAATATTATTAAAAGCATACCAAATGGATCTACTTCTCTATGAATGCATTTGGTCATGCATCAAGTAATTCAAGATTCTGCCTGAACAAAAGTATCCATCTCTTCTCTGGGATTAAAATGATGGTTGATATGAACGAGACCTTTGGCTTAGTCTACAGGTATTGAATAGAAATCAGCCATTATTAAAATCTTAAATAAAACTGATGACAGATAATTGAAATGCCAAGCTTGTTAAGAAGGTTTAAATCAGGACTAATAGGTTTTCACTTAAATTTGGATTTTATATTATTATAAAAATTAGCTAGAAAAGAGTGAATGCTGCTTTTCATGATCTAGGTAACAGAGCACTTTAACAAACTTCCTTTTCTAAAAGTGATGGAGATTTAATTTTTTTTTTTTTTTATTAAAAGTCTAATAAGGTTAAGAAATGAAACAGCATAACAAAGGTGTTACCTTTTTTCTGGAAGGCATGATAGGCTTTTCTCAAATCAATTTGATCTTTCGATGCAGAGTTCTAATTTTTAATCTAGTTTAATACATTCCAGATGATTTCCAAACCTCACTATATTAAGTTTTATCATCAATCATTTTATCTAATTAGTGTCACAAAGTATAGTAGGAAAATCATACTGAAAATTCTGAAAATGAATATAATACGGACAGAGAAAACTCAGACTTAGCACTTACTACTAGGAAGTATGATGTGACAGGTAATTTTTAGTTAACCCATTACCAACCATTCTGCACAAACAGGTATTTCTTAAGAAGCTATGTAAGTTTTTCATATTTGTGATGATTATCTACAAAGCATTACAAGGGGATTCAGTTTCATTATTTAACTCACTGACATATAGCCAAGAATAAAAGTGCACATGCAAACACTCTTTGCGGGACTCAAAAAGATGCATGAGTAGGCTTTCAATGACAAGAGACACATCAAAAATTATCAAACTCTGCCTGCCTAGTTTCCCTTGTATATCAAAATAAAATATGCTATTTTCTTTTTTTTTACAATCTCTTTCATAGGCAAAGCCACATAGTCTGGAAAACACATACATAATACTCTATATATTACAAAAAGGAAAGAGAAATAATAGTGAACTTTTTTTCTTTTCCAAGACAGACAGCATTTTCCATGAAAACACAGAACTTTCAAATTAGCAGTTTTGGAGTAATATCTTCAGAATCAAAAACTTTTTATAAAGCATATTTTTAATTATTCTTTAGAAAAAACATAATTTCTAATTTTTCTTACTTTTCCTATGTCAATTAGGAGAAATTTTACTGCCCATTTTCTGACCAGCTTCTTCAGTCTTAAATATCCTTACTGCATAATTTTTGTATGAAGGTGCTTCTGTGCTTTAAAAAGTGGATAAAAGCATCTCAGAATCAAGAATTCTCCAGTACTATAGGTTAGTTCTAAAATTATTTTCTTCCTTTGTCTAAGGTAAAAATGGAAGTTAATTACGAAAATAATTACAGAAAGCTACTGGGGAATAGAAGTAAAGTGTGGCTTTCTTCTTTCACATTCACTTTAATTTTTGCTCTGCCAACAGTAAGTGAATTTCCTGCTTAACATCTACACTTGAAAAGAACAGGTTTAAGTAAGAGAGAATTATGTCTCTCTTCACAGTGCAAGATATTCATTTAAATGCCTGCATTAGAACTTTAATTTTTTTCTGCCAATAATACTATTAACTATTCTCAAATAAAATGAGAAAGTTATTTCAGCCATCGGCAATATTTTCTAAAAAAGAAAAACACACAACAAATTTTATTTTTATACATAACAAATTAGTTATTCATTAAAAAACCCTAAGACCACAAAAATAAGAACAGCAGCATGTTTGCATTGTTTTCATGAGAAATTGCAAGTATTTTTGGCTATTGATTAAGCATGTATTATCATCATGTTTAGGTATTATAGTCAGAGAACAACAATATAATAAAAAACCAACCCTTTAAAATTTAGATAAAAATTTATAATAGTGCTTAGAAAAAGACATCAGAAATGACATATTAGTTTGAAAACTGGGCCAGGCTTGTATGTAAACTATTCACTGAATTTTGCATAATAGAAGGTACAATTTCAGGAATCATATAATATAATTTTACCTTCTTTAAACTCTTATTTTTAAATTTCTGTATTTTGAAAGGAAAATTGAAAAGTATTGCAGTCATAAAATTATTTTTCCCTACTTTTTGTGCTTTGAGCTTATGCTAAGGTATTACCAACAGTGCCATTCTTTATCCAGATCCTTATTTGCAAACAGATTTTAAGTAAAGTAGATCAAAACACTTCAATATTCCCTCATTCTCTCCTTTAAGTCTTTTTAAAAAAAGAACATTGTTATCTTTTCTGGACTGCTAAATGTAGAGGACACAAGGTCACAAACTGATCATGTATGGAGCTGAGGTTTAAACTCCATTTCTTCATTTTATCCAACTGAACTTTAGCGATGTTACTTAAAAGACCTTTTTGTTTTGCTAGAAATTGAATGAATTGAGCTAAATCCAACATAATCATCTGCTTTACTCTCTTGACTGTTTTGTAATTAGGGGCCTTAAATTGATATTTTTAAAAACAGCTTAAATCTATCTAATTCATCTTTTTCCATTTTTCCTTGGGTTTAGAACCATTTCAGTATATTGTCTTAGAAATAAAATAATAAAATATACTTGCAGTTAATAATTTCTCTAGTTTAGGATGTCCCATTTAATTTTTTACCAATTTTTTTCAGCATATAAAACCTTATGTGTCTGTTTGGAAATCTCTCTTATTCACGTTTGATTAATTATTTTGGTAAACTTGTTTTAGCTCTGAGATGATTTCTGGGCAGTTTTCTGGAGTAACGCAAATATTCAGTACATGAAATTCAATATTTGTGTCACCTGTGGACTAAATTATTCATAATGTGTGAGTTATTCAAGCCAGCTTCTCAACCAACTCACAAAGACTATTCTAAATCCCTTGGATTTCTGTATTCTCAGAGAAAGGTTATTTTCTCCTCAGCAATAAGATGCAGCAGACTTAAGGATCTTTAAGAAATTCTAGACCAGTTCCTTCTTGAAACGTATGGTTATGGTTAATAATTTCTATTACTAATAATCTACATTAAATTTACTCTTTAGACACAACTGACTTCATTAGTCTGTCTGTAAGTCTGTGATCTGTGTGTGCAACCAGGTGATAATACATTGCAAAGACATCAATCACACAGCAATAATAATGAACACTCTTGGACTGGAATTTTGGAAAGAAATCTAATTGTTTTTCCTGTCTAACAACCGAACTCAGTCTAACAACTGATATCTACTAAGCTGTTGTTTCTGGTGGTCACATTCACTGGTGGAGGAAATGCGTTCAGTGTTTAATTGATATGTAATTCCAAATTTTTCCCCACGCATTAAAAATAATTTCATATTCAGAAGACATTTTAAACTGGCTTTCTACCTTTCAGTTAAAATCCTGAGTCCTCCCTATCTTTCCCCCACATCAGGGTACGAAACCCAAAAAGAATATAGTATAGATGAAGTTTGTTTTCCTTAAACTATCCCTACCAGAATGAATATATGAGATTAACAATCACACAAACACACATTCTCTGAGGCTCTACATTTGATATAAGAATGGAGGAACTTATTTTTTCCCCCATTCTCTTGAATAAACTGATTTATGGGATTGGAACATTAATTGGTAGCATCTGTGATAAGTAATTAAAATGTGGGTTGAAACCACTTTTACAACATTAACACTCCCAATGCTTATGATTTAATGAGCCCATATATTAAAATATTCAGTATTATTTTCTGTAACTGGTCCCTTGTTATCTTCTATCACACTGTTCTAACTTCAATTTTAACTTAATTTGTAAATATGTCCACACTTTTTTGGCACACATACTGACTTCCATTGGACTACTCGTCCTACTGAGTCTATCTTTGAGATTGGTACTAAATTTACAAATTTACTTACCACCCTGATGTGTCACTGATTCAAATGTTATTCAGTTTAGGAAAACACTGCAAAAATAGGGATTTCACTTAGGGAAAGGAAGTCCAACCCATCTCTTAGACCTTTCATCACCCTTTTTCCAGGAAAACCATTCAAGATATCCCCTTGCACCAGTTCAAACATTTGCAATCCCCTTTTCCTTCCTTCTATAGCTAAAAGTGACAGATTTCAAATGATGTCAAGAGCAATAAAGGTTTCTGCTTTTAAAACTACCTGTTGTTAACAGTTGCTGAGAGTAGTGATTGATCTTTGCCTTCGCTACTTGCAATGAGTTAGGCTTGCATGACCTCTGGAGACACGTTCTATGGAACTCCAACAAATAGTTCAAAAACTTGACACATAGAAGGATAGTTTAATCTTTTCTGGGGTCAACTCTTCCACTGTTACTAACTGGATAAGCTAGTTACTCTAAAATTAGCTTAGATAACTCTACACTAATCTACAGAAATGATTACTGATCTGGATGATGGGGCACAGTATATCTTCAGCAAGTTTGCTAATGGCACCAAACTGGGAGGAGTGGCTAACAGTGACTGGGAGGGTTGTGCTAACATCCAAAGGAACCTCAGCAGGCTGGAGAAAGAGCCTAGCAGGAACCTCATGAAGTTCAAAAAGGAAAAGGTACAGTCCTGCACTTAGGGAGGAACAACCTTAAACACGCCACCGGGGTCCTCACAGACAGTAAGTTGAACAGGAGCCAGCATTGCCACAATGAAGGATAACAGTGTCATGGGCTGCTGTATTGCCAGCAGGTTGAGGGAGGTGATTCTCCCTCTCCTCTCAGCATTGGTGAGGCTACACTTGGAGCACTGTGTCCAGTTCTGGGCTCCCCAGAAAAAGAGAGATAAGGAAAACAAAGGACATTAGAGAGCCCAGACAAGGGCTGCTCAGTTGGCTAAGGGATTGCAGCATCTCACTCCTATGAGGAAAGGCTGACAGAGCTGGGACAGTTCAGAATAGAGAAGAGGGCAATCTTACCAGTCTGGGTCTTCTCAGTTGTGCCCAATGACAAGACCAGAGGAAATTGGCACAAACTGAAACAAGGAGTTTCCATCTGAACATGAAGAAATATTTTTTTTACTGTGAGGGTCACTGAACACTGGCACAGGTTGCCAGTGCATGTTGTGGAGCTTCCCTCCTTGGAGATATTCAAAAGCTGTCTGGATATGGCCCTGGGCAACTGTCTCTGGGTGACCCTGCTTAAGCACAGGGGTTGGACCAGATGACCTCCAGAGGTCCACTCCTAACTGAACCATTCTGTGATTCTGTGATTGATTGTGAGTAGAAAATAAGCACAGCTCGCATTATATAGGTGCAGAAAGGTTATCCTTTATAACAGGGTAAACTTGGACATCTGGGTTTGACTCAGACAGTCAAGATTTCAAGGTAATTAGGTGTGCAATTTAAACTGTGCCTTCCAGGGACTGTACAGCACACTGTTCTCCAGGTAACTACAACATAGATCCTGAGCAGATAAGTTGAATCTACTTCACTGACAGACTTTAATGTCTTTCTGGTTTGGGGGTACTTGTGGCCCACATCGAAAGGTCTTGATACCTCTTTTAGATCCCAACAGAACTGTGAAGTCTGTGGAAAGCTTGTTTTTCTCCTATGAAAAAAGCTCTCTACAATTTCATCTTTGCTCTCATTTATCAAAACACAGCCCACTAGTACATACATGAAAGCAGTCAGCCCAGGGCGATGCATGAATAGCCACACATACACTGAGCACTGTCTGCAACCATCTGATATAATCTACAATCTGACAGTCACAGACAGAAAAAGGTGCCCAGCAATGGCTATAAATAATATGACCTCGTAAAAACGTAAACAACAGGCAAAACATCTTTTCAAAAATAAAGACACAATCTTATAAAAATAAAACTGCATTAAACATTTAGGTATGCACTGAAAATAGTGCTGTTTTGAAGGCAAAAGAAGGATATGCTCTTATTTGTATGACCAGAGTTTATACTTGATTTTGACATTTAATATACTCTAATGTATCAATAAATAGTGTTTTCACATGGACACACTCTATATGTTCTAATGCAGAAATTCATGAGAATAGATGTTTCACATATTAAAAGTGAAAGTTGTTATCAAAATATTTTTCTGAGCCTTTGGCAATGCAAAATTAATATAAAGAGAGACGAGGTTTTTATTTTGTATTCATCATTGTCATTCCCCAATAACTTTATGATCATGTGCAAAAGTGATTTGTCTAGCGAAGATCCACTCTTTCACTACATAAATGTATCCCAGCATATTTAGTAGCAAACTATATCTCCGTATATTATGACACTCCGAATAAAAAGTCAGCTAAGCTGCCTCTATGTAGGATAAAGAAATAGTATTATAGCATTATGTTGAACAGCATCTCATGACATCTTCAAAGAATTTACGGATTCTTTATGGATATTTATTAGTATTTACTAAACTTTACAGATAGAAAACTGTATTTGGAAAGGAATGTCACACAGAACTGTGTTGAATGGTAAACATTTTCACGGTTTACAATTTTTCACACTGTCACATATTTGCACAAGAAATGCCATATTGACAGGACTTTTAGACAGTTTTAGAATTAGGTTTAAGAAGATTTAGCACCATTTGTTATGTCACATGTTGTCTGAGAATCTAGAACTCTAGCCAACTAGTCAACTCTAGAACTAGAATCTAGAACTCTAGTCAAGTCTGAATTCGTATTAGCTGCACTTTTTTTAGCCAAGCTACAGATATTTGGAGAACTGAAAAAGATTATCAATCGCTTTATATTTTCAATCACACTGCTCTGAAGGAGAAAGTTAGTTAGAGACTGACTAACAGAGAGAGATACCCTCCATTTTTGCTAAACAAAGAATATTCCAATTATTTCATCTGGCCCAATATATACTGAAAAGGTCAGAACTCGATGAACTTCAGCCTCATGACTGTCTGGTTAATTCTTTTTTTCAGCAGTACAGAGAAATAACTCTTTGCCAAATGCCAACTGAGCTGTGGAAGGAATTTACAAGTTTGCTTCACAACGTCAATTATCCACGTTAGGATTTAAAGGGTTTCTACATGATTATTATATGCAAATTCCCACATACTTGTAAAATCATGTATGGCCAGATGTAATGTGTGCATTCTGAGGGAATTCAGAGGCTTAGAATTTCTTTCAGGTTCCCTACAGCATCTCCGTATAAATAAGAACAGAACCTAGGTGGATCGGTTCACTTGCTCTCCAGTGACTACAGGGTATTTAAGTACTTCACTTGGTAAGGACCGGATTGCTTCTGCCCCTGGGCAAGAAACCTAATTTAGATGCCTCTATTAGTTTGGCTGGATCTGAGCCACAGCATATTTAATGCTCAAAGACTACACATTATCCTACTGATGTGATTTGCAAAGCTCTGAAAGTGATATTATTAAAAATATTGAAAAGAGAAATGCAATAATATCTATGCTTTATCCTATAATATTTTTTAGCTTTCATAGTTAACCAACGATCTACTATTACAAACAGCTGCAAAAACCACCCATTATAAATGCAGCACACCGGTGGAGTACAAATTACCTTTAACATAACCATTTCTGCAGGTAAATATTTGTGTTCTTTTCATCACGCACATCTTTGCTGAGAAACGTTAAAACATAACATCCTCATTTTTCACTGATCATGCTATTCTTGGCACTCACTATCATATGTAAACTCCCAATTCTTGCTTGTAAATTCCTTAAGCAACCCAACTGTCGTGACCTCTCACACTCTTAAGAACCACCATAATAATGTTTTGCCCAATAGCTGCACACATTCTTGCTTATGCTGTAGCCTCAGCTTTAGAAGATACATTATGCTGTGTAGAGACCATCCACAAAAACAAGCTTTTCTTCTTAGTAAATGTGATAACGTCACCAGTAACAACATAGGGCTAGGCAAAGGCTCAAACATGCTGATGAATTACATTGAATGTTTCCAGGTATAGTTTGAGAAAAAGAATAGGAGATACAAGGATAGAAGAAACCATTATGTTTTGGGAAAGGAGAAGAGAAAGATAAGGAGGATTCAGTGATGTGGCCATAAATTTTAGCTTCAGCCACAGACAACATTAGACTTTTTCCTGTATAGAATTAGCGAGGATTCAGATGCCTAGGGAGGAAATCACCACATCACGTGTCATGGGGAAGGTAATCATTAGATGATGGGTCAGGGAAGTCATCAGGCAATGGGGTCAGAACACCTTTAGTTATTCTTAATGTTTTAGCTTCAGCCACAGACAACATTAGACTTTTTCCTGTATAGAATTAGCGAGGATTCAGATGCCTAGGGAGGAAATCACCACATCACGTGTCATGGGGAAGGTAATCATTAGATGATGGGTCAGGGAAGTCATCAGGCAATGGGGTCAGAACACCTTTAGTTATTCTAGCTAGACCTTAATGGGCATAACTTTCCACAACCACCGATTTTCATCTCTAACTAAAAGGTTCACAAGAACAGTGATTCTGGGCTGCATTAGATGAAGAATCATCAGTAGGTTAAGGGAAGTGATCCTTCCCCTCTGCTCAGCATTGGTAAGGCCAAACCTCATTGTGCCATGTCCAATTCCAGGTTCCTCAGTACAAGACAGACTGTAGAGAATTCAATGAAGGATCATGAAGATGCTGACAGGACTGGAGCACTTCTCCTATGAGGAAAGGCTGAGAGAGATGGGTCAGTTCAGCCTTGACAAGAAAAACCTCAGGGGGTTCTTACTAATGTGCGTAAGTACCTGAAAGGAAGGTGCAAAGAGGACAGAGCCAGGCTCTTTTCAGTGGTTGCCATGGAAAGGGCAAGTGGCAGTTTGCACAAAGTGAAACACAGGAGGCTCTGTCTGAATTCCAGGAAACACTTTGATACTGTGAGGGTGACTGACCTCTGGCATTGTCCCTGGAGGTATCCAAAAGTCATTTGGATGTTGTCCTGCGAAACGGCTTTAGGTGTCACTGCTTGAGCAGAGGTGTTGGACCACATAATTGCAGAGGTCGCTTCCAACTTTAGCCATTCAGTGATTATGGGGTTTTTTTATTATATATTGTCAAAAAAAGACATATCCATAGTGCCTTTAGTCATTTTGCTTTGTTTTACGTGTACTAGTTTTGCTTGCTCTTTTAAAAGATTAAAATATTTTCAATGAAATTTCATTTAAAAATACTGCTGAAAATTAAGGGCAATTGTGGTACCTTTTAGCCATAAAAAGTGGCTTCTTAGAGTTTTTGAACACTCGAAAAAATGTAATCTTAACAATTTTTTTTTTATTTGTTAACTTAATGTCAGTAAAGAATGCTTTTAAAAACTACAGGAAAAATATTTATAAGCTTGTAAATGAACAATTCAAGTAAATAATCTAAAATACTTCAGTATTAACAAGGTTTAAGGCTTCCACCAAATTTTTGCTCCCCCTGAATCCTTTAAGAGTGAAAATAAACATAAATTAAGATACATTTTCTGTATAGAGCAACACAAAATATTTGGAACACCTATTGAAAGGAAATAACTAAATTTTGCCTATTATAATGTGAAATATTTTCTTATATTGGTCAAACCACCAATCTTTCTAGTTTGACTTGAATGAAGAAAAGTTTTAGTTTAGTAGATGGCTTCAGGCAAATTTAAGGAGCAAAATTAAACTATTATTTCATTGTCAGCTTCATAATACTTTCTTTTTAACTGATACCAATTGGTTTCTCCTAAACTCTTCTACTGAATTTTGAATGAGACTGTTTGATATCCTATTACTGCAATCTTACTACATTGCCAATATAATTATTTGTAATGGGTTAAGATGGCGCTGGCAGGGCTGAGACCCCTGTCTCCTTCTATTCCTTTTCCTAAGCACGGGAAAACTTTCTTGTGACTTTTGAGGGGAAGAAAATGCCGCAACTGTCTTGGCTTCTTATTGGAGCCAAGAACCGTCAATCAAGCACCTCAGCAACTAAGCCTACAAAAAGTCGAGTTTTGCGACACTCCCCTGGTACGCACATTTGAGTTTTGCATGGGACAGTGAGACATTTCTATCCGAGAGATAAAAACAAGCAACTAAGCATATAAAAAGTCGAGTTTTGCGACACTCCCCTGGTACGCACATTTGAGTTTTGCATGGGACAGTGAGACATTTCTATCCGAGAGATAAAAACACAGTTTCCTCCACACTGCAGTAATAGACTCTTTCATGGTTAAATTTCCCATTTCCTCGAGGGGGTGGAAAGGGGCACGCGAGGCGTCCCCACCCCCACATCAAGAGATCCACCGCCGAGGGATGAGACGATAGACCGTCCCCATAAGCCAGTGATGAAGCCATCATGCCAGGGCAGACGCAGCTGGATCATTGCCTGAGAGATCCATACATCATCCCCATCCATGGACCACGGAACAGCAGATGTTGAGCTGTCTCCTATGAGCAGTGAGAGGGAAAGACTTTCTTGCGAAAGTTTCCCTAAACAGTTCATTTCTGGACTGGAACCTTGGAGGTTACAGAGACTGTGGCTCCCCTCCTCGCAATACTCCCCCCCCTCCCCGCCCCCCATCTTGGACACTGGGCACACAGCAGGAGCTTTGTTTGTTAAGTGGGGATGTGGATTCAATGGTGGGGGGAGGGGGGGGAAGTGAGAGAATTTATATTTATCTGTATATACCTATCTACGTATTTATCAACACCTCTCTCTCTTGTCTCTCTCTTATCACTGGTCCTCTATAACTTTAAATGATTGATTTCTGTTTTTAATTGTGTTAAGCATTAAACCACTTTTGTTCCACCCCTTTAATTTAAAACCTGTATTTCACTTGTTTTCTTTTTCTAAACAAGCCTGAACATGCCCAATGAAATCATTAAAACTCTTTTGTGTAGCCCTTGGGTGGGTTCAAAAGCTCCCTGAGGCTTCAGAAAGTCACAAAAGATACAAAAACCTTTCCTTAATTCCAGCTTTCTAATTTCAAACTGCAACATTACTGCATCTTGAGATTCAAATGAGGTGTCATAAAAACTCAGGCTGTAAAACGAAACAGTAAGAGTGATCAAGATCTGGTGTTTGAGGTCTCTCCCTGTTTTTTCTCTTTATCTTGCAGTTTCATATACCTGATATGACGTAACTCAGAATGTAATTTGAGAATTCCAGTATTAACATTCACTTGATTTTTAAGTGGATTTAAACTTGGATTTCTTTCTTTATTTTGGACAATTGAATCATTGCGAAAGGTTAATATCCAGAATAGCAACTAGGATTCACAAGCAAAAGTATTTGCCATTGCCATATTAATTTTGTCTTTTTTTTCCTTTTATGGTCAGAAG
The DNA here is from genome assembly GCF_000710305.1 of Buceros rhinoceros silvestris. NCBI lineage: Eukaryota > Metazoa > Chordata > Aves > Bucerotiformes > Bucerotidae > Buceros > Buceros rhinoceros. The sequence continues at coordinate 55,198 of NW_010430914.1, forward strand.
GAACTTTACAGACTCAGAGAAGAAATAGCTTAACAATATCTTTTGCTGTATCAGTGACTCCTTTGATCATTCATTGGACCCTCGGGTCAGGATTTGATCTCTAAGTAACAGTGAATATGCTCAAATAAATATGAAGAAATTTAGATACATAAGAACATTGACTCTGGCTTTCTGTGTAGAAATAACTCCTGTAGACATTGATATAATCAGATATAATTGCTCGTACAAGTATAGAATTATCTAAAAGTCACCATCAAAAAACAAGACTGAAGTGGCAGATGATTCTGACCTTACTCACTGCCAAATTCTCAATGTTGTGACCATAAACAGTTCTTTTTGATTCCCTAAGTGAGGTGCTAAAAAGGGCTGTGATGGGTTGATCCTGGTCAGCAGCCAAACACCCACTCTACCTCTCACTCACTCCCCTCTCCTGCGGGATAGGGAGAAAATAAAAGGAAAGTGAGAAGATGTATGGTTTGAGATAAAGACAGTTTACTGGGAAAACAAAATCTGTGCACATGAGCAAAAAGAAAAGAGAAATTAATTCACTATGTCCCATTAGGAAACAGATGTCCAGCCATGTCCTGGTAAACAGGGCCTCAGTATGTTTAACAGTTGCTTGAGAAGACAAACACCATAGCCACAATTGTCCCCCCCCTTCCTGTTCCTTTCACGGAGTGTTTTATTGCTGAGCATGATGTTATACAGTACAGAATATCATGGAGTGTAAAACTGGAAACAATATTCCAGCTGTAGCTTTAGCAGCACCAGGTATTATGGGAATAATAACTTCATACGGCCCACTGACAGAATTTTTCCTGGTGTAGACCAATATGCAATTTTCCTTGTTAACGCTGTTGGCTCATACTCAGCCCACTATCTGTCATAATCCCCAGTCACTTTTTTTTTCTTTTTTCTGAGAATATTTATTGTTCTGCCTGTCCTTCTCAGCATGTTACGGTACCTGTGGTTACTCCTCTCCAGTTTCACAACTCTGCACTTGTTGGGTATCTCTCTTGGCCCAATCCTCAAGTTTACTGATGGCACTCTGGATGAAGGGCAGCCATTCATTTTTATTAGTTCTGAACAGTTTTGCATTTAAACACCCAGAGTATTCAGCAGTTGCACAATATAATCACAATAACAGTAATATTAACGTTGTTATTCTTGTTATTACTATTATTAAATAATAATAATTTAAAAATACCTGAGGTGGAAGCAGTGGTAATCTGATATAAGCAAGTAGCATACTTAGGTCACTGCATCGCCTCTGCATGTCATACTTCACCCACATCATTAAGGCATGGAAAATGGTCTCTTCATCAGGAACATTCACATCATCACTAGCAAGAAGTTTATGGAGTTCTTCAGCAGGTAGAAGTAAAAATTCTTGATTACGTATGACTTCCATTATGTTCTCCTGAGAAGAAAGTATTTCAGATTCAGTAACATTGGAAGAAAATAAAAGCAGCTGTAAAAGATAATAAACTCATAGGATTAATCAATATCTGCCATACCTGGCCGTCTTACAGCTCATGGGAAAAACAAAGCAAACATGATTAGAATTCCACAGCTATAGTTGTAATTCATATACGAATATATTCAGAAGACAATAGGAAGATTATATGGTAATATTGTAATTAAAAATTGTCAGAATTAGTAAAGGCTAGGGCTGGTCTGCATATTGTTTGAAAATTTTATAAACTCAGTTGTAACTGAGCACATTCAATATATTGTAAATCTTTACATGCACGTACTAAGTTTTCCTTTATTTTTTCACCATCTATCTGGGTTTTTTTCTTAAATAACTTGTCAGCCATATAACGTTAGATTATCAATATCCAGATGACGGCTATCTGTACATATGACAAGGAAGTGAGGAAAATCAACACCATGAATTTAGCATTATTTCTTGCATTTGTTTAGAATAGATTGTTAACATCCAGCTAACATTTAAAAGATATACATCAATTAAAATCTCACAGTATTTAAATATATAAAGCATATAGGAATTAATGGTAAAAAACTAAACAAACTGTATACAAACTATGTAAAAACATACAGACATAAACTATATAAATCAAACAAAAATGTTTCAGTCATTTGACTGCATCCTAAGGACTGAATTAAGTGCTCTCTGAACTACCTACCCTACATTAACAGGACATAAGAGAAGCACAGTTCTGCAGGGTATCTTTCTCCAAATATTTCTTTTAGGGTGCTTGATCTCTATGGAGAGATTGTAAATGTGTTCTCATACTCTTGATTCATAGACAAATGTAAGAAGAAAGTGAAGTAAGTATGGACTGAGGCACAGGACCCTACTAAAAAAAATAATCTAATTTTTTACATAAAAAAGTAAAAGGTGTTGGAGGGAGAAGTTACAATATCTGATAGGTAAAAGATAGTAATGAATTTATCATGTATTTTGGATAGATTTTGTGAGAGTAAGATGAGAAGAAGGGAAGGAAAAGACCAAGCATCAGTCAAGTACTGAAGTGTAAGAACATAAAAATTGTGGGAATTGGATAATTCAATCTGTAATTGCTTGTTTGGATCTGGGCCAGGGAAAAGACTGACTGGTCATGAGGAACTGAAATAGAAGTAACACAGTACTACTGAGACAATATAACTAATAAATACAGAAAAAAATGTGTAAGACTTAAAACATCAGAATTACAGTCTGGGTCTAGTAAGTCACATGTTGTTCTCCTCCTGTCCCATGTAACACAAGGGAATTATTATTTTAATTTTCCAGCATCATATTTTTTGAAAGTTACGGCTTAAAAGAATCTGTTAAAAATTAACTATATTTTATTTTATATAAGGTAGCAGAGATGAATAATACAGACATAGGTATGACAAAATCATGCTAGACAGAAATTCACTGAAACATGTAATGCAATTACACATCAAATACATATGTACAAATAGAACAAATAGTACAAACTAAAAGTGATGCTTATTATTATGAATGTGAACACTTTTACATTCTACATAACTTTCCACAAATAACTTTTTAACTCTACATATACATCCAAAATGGGATGCCAACACAACAATCAAAGATGTATATATATAGTCATGGTCTGTATTAACCCAGCTGTTATCTTTACATAACCGATAATTACATCAAAACATGACTCAGTTCTTTTGTTAAATTACTTGATTAAATGTCCATAGGTACCTACAAAAAATACAAATTTATGACCTAAGGTTTTAATCCATTGACTCCCAATAAAGTTTAAATAGTGTGACTAGAACATTGTATAACTAGTTTGCAGGTACTTAACTACAAGTTGGCTTCATTTTAATGAAAGAGCTATAAACCTCAGAAAATTTTATTGCACTTTGCAAAATAAAAAAAAAAAGAGAGAAAGATTTATGAGACAATGTTTAATTAAGGCTGGTTAAACTGACATGAAAAGCCATTATGAAAAAAAAATAACTCCACTTAAGAGGAACCAACATCAAACTTTGCAATAGCATATTAATCTGAAGACCTAATATTATTGAGAAACATTTGTGATGGTGGAGTACATTTTATGAACTCGCAGAACTTAATTAATTTTGAATAACACTGAGAGCAGGGGCTCTCAGAATAATAATCTTAGGTTTTTATAATTTTTAATTGTCTTTTCATTTGGATATGTGCTTAAGGAGAACTTTTCCCAGCCTCTGTATTGATTTACCATGGACAAAAAGTAGAATCTAACAAAGTTTTCGGAAAAAATATATAAGCTTAAATCTGTTCTTCTAAACATCTGGACTTATACTAATTTCATGTTATTCAGGGCTAAATGTTGTATAGAAAATGCCAGTTAATAAAAATTCTTTATATAACTGTAACATCTGCATATATATATATTTATATGGTATATTTATAT
>NW_010430915.1:0-8025 GCF_000710305.1 Buceros rhinoceros silvestris
AAATGCCCCCCTTCTCAAACCGCGACATCCTTTTAGTAGTTCTGCCTGTATTTCTTCCTTGATGACCTTTAATTTTTGTTTCTGTTGGGTGGATTTGAATATTCATCCATTTTTGTCACTGATTGTTGAAAGCACCTTTTTAAGGCCATGTTTAATGCTATTTGGTGTAGTATTGGTTATACTGAGTGCATTTTCTATTGTCAAACAGCTGTAATTTCAGTGATAATTCACAGTGTATATAAATATGTCTGTGTGTGTAGATGTATGAGAAGTAGAACTATGTGAAAGAGATTTCTTACAGATTTTTTTCTTCATTTTTTCCTAGGACGTGACACTTTGAACAAGTGCAAAAAAAGTTTTGAAATCACTTAAGTATTTTACTTCGTTTTGTGTACATATATGCAGTTTTTTAATAGGTTTTATTATTTACAGTGCAGCTTTTCTGATGAATCCGTATATGATAACTTTTTTTTTTCTGCAAGCTAGTATATTAAAACAAAAATGGGTGTTTGTGGTTTTTTTTCTCACTGCCAGAAAAAACCAGGAAAGAGATGACTTCTAAGGGCTCCACTGGAATAGAAGTTATACTGTCCACCCTAGAGGTAAAAGCCTTTAATCTGTGTGGTTATGGGTACATAGCAAGTTTTCATTTTATCATTGGGATTTGTATTATTAAAAATGTTACCTTAATTAGTCTCCAGACTTTGGCTAGGACCGTAATGGTTAGGTATGGTCTTGAAATACTGTATCTACCTTAAGAATTTCTCTCCCTAGTGTTCTAAGAAATTATTTGTGAATTGTTCCAATCAATATGCCATACCACAAACTAGATTTTAATTGGTTTTGTGATTAATTCAGGCTGCATAGTGAGATGGTTAGCTGGGTGGTTACATCTCAAGTTCTGTTGGTGGCAATTTCTCCAAGCTTTAAGTATCTAAACCACTGTATTAGACCCCTACATTAAGCAAAGAATTTTTTTTTTTTATTGCAGAATACAAAAGATCCTCAAACTATTCTAAATATATTGAATATTCTCATTGAGGTAGTCTCAGCTGGTAAGTTTTCATTAAGGAGCAAAATCCGATTATATTCCTTTATTACTCTGCAGTGCTTGGGGAGTTTTGGGGGAGTGGTTTTGGCATTTGTTTTGCTGGGGTTTTTTTTGTTGTTGTTTTGTTTCTGATGTGTACTAAAGCTGATTTATATGCAGAATAAAAAGAACATAAAGGCTGAAGTCACCTTTCAAATAATCATATGTAATTCATGTTGCTCTAGTCTAAGCGTAGTGCAGTGGCATATGAAGGAAGTATTATTGCTGTTCTAAAGACTTTCTTTACCTGTCTTAAGATAACTGTAACTTAGATACTTAATTGTTCTTTCACTTCAGAGATATCAGTTGAGTTTTTATTTCTAGGTGGTGGTCGGAGAGCAAGTGTCTTAGTCACTAAAGGAGGGACACAGATCTTACTGCAGCTGCTTTTGACTGCCAGCAAAGACTGTCCACCAAATGAAGAATTAATGGTGCTGCTTCATACTCTTCTTGCAAAAATTGGTCCAAAAGGTGATAATGATATAATTAAGTAATATGGCTTAACACTTTACAGCTTTGTAATTGAAACTTAAGAAGAATTTTCTTTCTATTATTATATAAGCATCCGTGTACTCAGAACTGGTAGAAAAGAACAAAAGGAGGAGTAAAATAGAGTGGAGGAAAGTATGGTGAAAAATAGATTTGCAGAGTTGATGTTATGAATAGAAGGACTTAACGGTTCGGGTTTTTTTATAATTACCTCAAATTCAGTGTGATTGATCTTGTGCTTCTTTGACGTCAGACAAAAAGATTGGCATGAAAGCGAGAATTAATGGTGCCCTGAACATATCATTGAATTTAGTGAAGCAGAATTTGCAGAACCACAGGCTAATATTGCCATGTCTTCAAGTATTAAGAGTTTACTCAACCAACTGTAAGTACTGCTGATAATTATTTTCTTTCCCATGTGATACCCTTTTTTTATGCCTAGATATGGTTAAAATATCGAATATAAATGCTTATTTAATGTTAGATGTTTAAAGTAATTGTTTATATCTGAAAATTTGGTTTTTATATCATCGAATTGCTAAAGTTCTGCTAAAAGGTGTGAGGCATGTTTGTACTTGTGTATCTCTTTTTTGCTTGCATGTGTATATACATACGTTTGTGTATTTGGAAGGTTTTAACCAGTGCTATTGGATGTGTGGAATTTTGAGTAATATGATTTCTATAAATTCTGATGTTTTAAGATCTAAACTGGACTTACTAATATTGTGCTTGCAAAATCACTTCAAATTAAGTAATTATTCTCTTTATTATACATGTTCATGTGGGTTTTTTTATATTTTATTTCAATCTTGATTGCTAATTTAAAACTTGATTCACACAGGAAATGTTTTATTTCTTTATATAACCTTACCTTTATTCCTTGTTTTGAAGTCCCCTGATATTGGACTAACATTCTTCCACAAGAGCTTAATTCATTGCTTGGACAGACAGTAGGAATTTGATAAAAATATTGTGGTTCTTGCTCTAGCTCTGCTGTCAGTTAGAATCTTTTAATTTTTTTCTTTGAGCTCAAAATGGCTGTTAAACATCTTCAGTAAGTATGAGAAATTGAAAACATGACCACATTCCTTCAAGGAATTGATTTGATCATCTATAAGATTACATTTTTGGAATGTTCTATCAGCACCTCTGATTCATAAAGTCCCAATTAAATATTAACATGTGGAAGCCTCATTTCAGTTGAGCTGTCATAATAAGGTAGAATACTTCAAAAGGGAGGATTTTATTTAATACAGATAGTTATATAGCTTAGCTGAAAACTTTCTTCATCCAGAAAATGGGAAGCTGAGTCTCTGATTTGAATTCTGCTTAGATCAACTGTATGTTTCTGTAATTCCCACTCCTTACAAAAAGAAAAAGTAGCATTGTTGCATTCTGAAGGGCAATATTCTTTAGAGTTTGTGTATAGCTGCTACCAGAGTCCTAATTTTTCTTAGGCTCTAGGGGTATAATATTGTTGCTAAGGATGATGGATTTGCATCATGGATTCAAGTACTAAATTCTAGACTAATAACAGCATTTGTTATGTTGAAGTCAATTCTTAGTTGCTCTCTTCCTACTTTATTAGGAGTCCATATTGCTAAACTCAGTTGGGAATTGAATTTCTGTGCCTGTTTCAGCAGTTTGTATTTTCAGTGGCTGTTAGACTTCAGCCATATATACCTCAACTTTGCATTTCTTGAACATAGATCTTGGCATCATTTCTTTTTATTTGGTCCCTTTCAAACAGATGATTTTTTGAGAACATATGTGTATAACATGTACTCGGGGAAGCTTATACCGATGGCATTTCTAACTTCTACAGCGAATGCTTGGCTTTCAAATCCTGGTGGACATACCTGTCTACTCCAATGCTGAAGGATAATACCAAGTCATACAACTTGTTAAACTTGAGATTTTGGAACCTCTGCTGTCCTGATAAACTGCAAGATTTTTTTGGAAGAAAAATCTTTTTATGATGTATATCTTAATAACAAAGAAAGCAAAAGCATGCGCTGGAAGTAGCATGTGATTTTGTTTGTGAAGTAATAATTAATTTTTTTCTTCTTTCCCAAGTTTCATCAGGGTTGCTTATCACACTAATTACATGCAGAGTAGTGTCTGCTTGTCATTGTATATCTTAAAGCACGACCATATCTAACATTTCATTTTTGTACTTCAAAATTAATCGCATGGATTTTAGTTTGAGTATATTGATTTTTTTTCTTTTGCCTTTCTTGTTATAATGGATTGTTTTTAACTTTTCCAGCTGTGAATGCAGTATCCTTGGGAAAGAATGGAGTAGTAGAGCTGCTGTTTAAGATTATTGGCCCTTTTAGTAAAAAGAACACTAGCCTTATGAAGTAAGTAAGGTCTCTTTAATATATTATTTGGAAAAACCTTAGATACATTTCGAAAGTTGTAAATGAAAAAATAATATTAGAGAAATGTAAATCATATTTGAATGTCTAGTTGCAGTCCTGGTAAAGAATATAATTTTTCTTTTTACTCCTCCTGCGTGGAAACAATGCAATGGTTCTCCCCAATCCAGGATAAACAGATCAAGACAATCTCATAATTTCTGAATTTATTGAATTGGCTCAGACATCTCCTTTGTGTTTTTAGAGTGGCACTATCTGTTTTATTTTGTAATAGAATTTTCTGTTTCACTTCAAAACAGTTACAGACTTGGAGCAAAAACGTAAAAGCACCAGCAGTATCTGTCTAGTGGGCTATCGTGTTTAAAAAAAAAAAAAAATTCACTGTGTACCTTAAAGTGGTGACTTTATATTCCCCCCTCGTGCTTGGTTGGTTGGCTTGTTTGTTTTTTTCATTGAATTTGAGGGTAGAAATAGGTAAGTGGATCTAACTGGAGATAGCTCTTTCTTTATACACTACCACCTTTTCGAAGTACATACCTGTGGAAAACTGAATTTCAGTATCTGTCTAGTGGGCTATCGTGTTTAAAAAAAAAAAAAATTCACTGTGTACCTTAAAGTGGTGACTTTATATTCCCCCCTCATGCTTGGTTGGTTGGCTTGTTTGTTTTTTTCATTGAATTTGAGGGTAGAAATAGGTAAGTGGATCTAACTGGAGATAGCTCTTTCTTTATACACTACCACCTTTTCGAAGTACATACCTGTGGAAAACTGAATTTTTCATCTGGCTTGCAAAATAATAAACTCACATGGTTTGTATTCTACCTTCAGTGCAAAAACCACCAGTGGTTATGTTATCTAAATCTGGTATTTGTGGTCACTGGAGTATCTTTTTTAAAAATACGCCTCCCCTTTAAGCCCCAGCTAAAATTAGACATGAACTTACTATTCCGTGTTGTGAGTGATCATGATATCCTTGTTTATGGTCTAAGATCAGATGTGTGAAGTCTGTCTTTACCTAGAGGGTAAAAATAAGTATATACATTTTCTAGTTGTACATCTTGAGTTATTTGAAACAAGATCGTTGTGTAGAAGAAAAATCTTACACTGATAATCTTGTATTGTAGTACAGATTAATGAGCATTGCTCCCCAGTATATTTATACACTGCCAGTTTTGACCAACAGTTTTCTAAAGTAGTGTCCTTTGCTTTGTGGAAGTACTTGTTCTGCATAAAAACATGATTTTCAGAAGTATGTCATCCGTTGAGTATTGTTCACAATCATCACATTGTCACTTGATGGTGGTGTTGAGTTTTTTTTTTTTTTGAAGGCTGAAAGTTTGTATAGCCCTTGCATTGATATTTTTAAATTTCACCATCAGACTTCAGATATAGCAGAGATGCATAATATTTTAGTAAAATCCAATTTTAAAAGCAAAGTCTGTGATACAATGCAACCAGGAAAGCATGAGGATAAACGCTAAATAAATCTGTTAGGAGTAAATATTTTCTGTTGCTTTATAGAGTTGATTTTTTAAGCTTTTTCCTTGGTTGTTGTTTTGACTTTTCTTGTTATATTGACAGGGTTGCTTTAGACACACTTGCTGCATTGCTAAAATCAAGTAAGTGTTTGACTACAAGAAACTGTTTGTCTAGTTGAGATACATGTGTGTGTGTCTCTCTATATACACAGATTAATATTAATTCTGTTATTCTGAAGAATGAAGTATAGACTGCTGGCCTCAGTTATTCCATCATTCCCGTTTAAGTTGTTGTAAAGCTCCGCTAAGCATGGCTAAAATACTATTTTAAATTGAATTGCTTCAATAAAAAGTATAATCGTAACATTGATTTGAAAATAGGATTAAAGCCATTGGGCAATTATTCATTTTCTTTCCTAACTTTTTTTTATGAAGAAACAAACGCCAGGAGAGCAGTAGACAGAGGATATGTGCAAGTGCTTTTAACAATTTATGTTGATTGGCACCGTCATGATAGTCGACACAGATATATGCTGATACGCAAAGGAGTTTTGCAGTGCATCAAAAGTGTTACAAACATCAAATTGGGAAGAAAAGCATTCATTGATGCCAATGGGATGAAAATTCTTTACAACATTTCACAAGTAAGTTTATTTAAGTTGGCTTTTGTTGTTACTGTTTTTGCCTCTTCAGCTTTAAATAGACATCCAGACTTAAATTTGTCATAGTTATTTTGTGATATTCATGGTCATTCCTGATGACGTGGATAAGGATTATTGTCTGTACTTGACTAAAGTGGAATGAAAGAGTATGGAAGTAAATCTGTATTTGCTGTTATTTGACAGTGACTAGTTCTGGGAAGGAGCTGTTGAACTTAATTTTAAAAAAGAGGTGGGAGAAAGTCTGTTGATTTTGAAGTTTGGGTTTTTAAAAAAAGTGGATTTGATTTGGTAGAAGTTTTTCTGTTCTTCAGAGGAGACATTAGCAAAATCTATTGTAAACAAAATACTTCGCTATTAGTGAATTCTAGAAATATGTAAAACAAATGTAGTTTGACTATTAGTTTGAGAGATACTTCTCTCTTCTTTATTTTCCTGTTAACAGGAGTGCCTTGCCGTAAGAACTCTTGATCCCCTTGTCAACACATCCAGCCTAATAATGAGAAAATGTTTTCCTAAAAACCGTCTTCCTTTACCAACTATTAAAAGTGCTTTCCATTTTCAACTCCCAGTTATTCCTGCCAGTGGTCCTGTGGCTCAGCTGTATAATTTGCCTCCTGATGGTATGGTAATTTTGTAATGTTTTGTCTTTGATTATGTCTAACACTGTTTTATGTAAGCTGGAATCAATTGCACTTACTTGTTTTCTCAATTAGTCTCAGACTTTTCTCAGCTAGCAAAGGATGCAAACATGCGAAGTGTTGAGCACCAATTTCTAATATTAAGTTTTAACTGATGAAAATTTCGTCTACACATGTTGTTACAGTTTCTTCTTTATTTTAAATCTCAAACAGGAACCAAAACGTGATGTTCATCAAGTTGAAGTATAAAGCATATATTAGTCTACAAAAGTAAATGGGCTCTCGCTTAATCGTATACATTCCCCTGTGTGACATGTAACATAGTGTACAGCCTATTTTACAGGAATGTATATTTCTTGATTTCTTTCTGTTACTCCAATAAACTGGAGTAGTGAATACAGACTAACACATACCTCAGAAGCACTGCTTTTTAAACTACTGTGGTTACTCCTTCATTTGCATGATGAGAAAGTAGAGCTGCTCTCCTGGACTGTTGCAGTCTCTGGCAATACTTGTCTGCAAAGCATTTGTATAGTGTTTTGTAGGAAATAGATTCATCCCATTGGGGAAATTGTTTGTTATTTTGGGTAATTAATGTTTAATGCATTTTCAGATATGGTGAAACGCTTGTTACCTGGGTAAGCAACTATTGAATTTGCTGTCAGAAAGTTACTGTAAAATGCAGATGCAAATTCAGACTTTTAAGTATCTTCCTACTCACAGTATCTCCTGATATCTTCTAATCGCAGTCAGGAAGAAGACAGTTATCCAGTTGGGTTTCATAGGGGTCAGAACCAAACTGCAGGAGTTCAGAGTTTATGTTTTGTCTTCAAAGTAGAAAATAGATTTATGACTGTGTTCCAAAATCCACAAAAATTCAACCTCTGCTTAATACAGTGTATTTGGTACTCCATAATACCTATGAGAGAAATTTCCTAATCTGCTGCAGTAGACTACTGATGGAGTTTTTTTTTAAATAGGTTTGTTACCTGTTAGAAAAACCCTGAAAAATCTAAGGAAGGAGAAGACATAAGATTTTCTTCTTAAGGAAAATCTTACTTATTAGAAGACATGTAGAATGTTGGGGTGGGTACAGCTCTGAGTTTATTAAAAATATAATCTCATATGGTCAGCATTGTAAAAGCAACGCTTATCAATATGAAAGTAATCATTCTAAATATGCTAGAAGAGCAGTTTAATTTTTAACCCCCTGAGAGACCCTTTTACCGATAAGCAGCAAATTTCTTGCATGAAAAACAATTTCAAAAAACATACCCCCCCCCCCCC
>NW_010430915.1:8082-20333 GCF_000710305.1 Buceros rhinoceros silvestris
AAACTACAAAAAAACCCCCCCCCCCCCCCCCCCCAGCAATCAAACTTCATGAGATTTCTAGATCTTTTTCTCTTCTTTTTCTCTAAATTTGCCACTAGTAATCAGAACATCTGCCAGAATAAACAGCTGAAGCCCATTTCCACGTATTGGGGAGTTAGCCCAATTCTCGGTAGTCATAGGTAAACAGTTAGTTTGCTTCTGCTTGTTTTCCTTTGTTAAAATAAAAGGAAGTCCTAGATCCTTGAATGGACTCTAGCTCAAGGGGATCTTTAACTCAAGTAGATATTAGTCATTAGTGTCCAGATAATTCCACATGTCTGAAAAATAACGTCTTGTTCTGGATGTAAAATTTAATTCTCAACCTGTCCATGCTAAGCAGTTGCAGTGACCACTCTCCTTGAATATTTTCCTTACTGGTTGAGTCTCCAGTGATAGATTTCTGACTTGTTTTTCTGGGTTTTTTGTTAGACCCCATTTAAGGAAGACAAAAAAGCTGAAGAGGGTGCTTTGTCCCATTGTTCCCTGATACTGGGTCAATACTAGCTGACATGATTAAAAGCAGAGACCTCAGTTTTGGTTTTTTTGACATGGTCATTATCACTTACTTTGGGAAAAGGTGTCAGAGCCATCTCATTTTGTGCTGACCTCAAACTGTGCTGAGATGTTCTTGGCACATCCACATTGTGAAGTATTTCTAATGGCCATCTGCTGTCTTGCTGGTTGTTTTGGATAGCAGGGGGAAGGGGGTGTTGGATGTGTTTTGGTTTGGTTTTGCTTTGTTTAAACCAGAGATCTTTGTTTGGACTTAAACTGGATGGAAATGTAATAAACTGAGTCTACAGCAGTATTGTCAAAGAAGCATATTGTCAAAAGAAGCTTGTTTTACAAGCATTAAATCTGGTAATAGTATTTAATGTTTATTAGTTACTTTTCACAATTTTTTCAAGTGGTAAGTAAAAAGAAAAAAAACCCAGAACACAAATGTTTTTTATCATGTGTATTGGATTTAATGTATAATCTGCGTTAAAAATCTTCTTTGTATCATAGTGGATGATGTAGTAGATGAAAGTGATGATAACGATGATGCAGAAACAGAGTCAGAAATTGAAACTGAAAATGATGATGACAAGGACCAACATTTTAAGGTTGGTATGAGACAACAGGCAAAAATCAGGCATTGTTTTTTGAAGTTGCTTTAATCATATATACAGCTTTAAGTGTTAAAATGGCTTTTTAACACTTTTTGAGGAGATATTCAGCCAATTTCTAAAACGGAAAAAACCTCCTGAAACTTAAGGAAGGTTGTTACTGCTTAAAAATATCAACCTTTGTTGTTCAGATTGCTTCAAGATTTTTTTCAAAACTTGTTTGCTTCATAGTTGGTGTGCCTGAAGTACAGAGAACAGAAGTGCAAACTCTTTTAGCAGTGTTCTGTTTGCAACTTGCATTTTTCTCAGCCCGCTCTTGCCACTTACGCTGCTCTGTATATAGGAGCGGCTCTAACTTTTTCCATCATTCAGGACTGGGATTGACTAGGTCAGTGTTTCAGCAAGGCAACTCTGAAGTTCAGCCAGCTGCAGAGGTACAGATCAGTCCTCTCACTGATCTGTCACTTTAGGAAGGTTCTTCTTAGGCTCTCCAGCTGCCAGTCAGAACAGAAAATGACATTTTGTCAAAACTGCCTTACTCTTTGTTTTTATGTTATATGTATTCAGGAGTGCAGTCCACGGACTGGAATGATAGATTTTGTGCAAGAGTCTCATGAACCCAGATGAAGGCAGTATCTTCCTTAGAAGCAGTTATTCGTCAGTCACTGCAGTCAGATGAAATCTCCACATTCCAGGTTGCAATAGTTGCATTATGCACACATCTAATGTAAAGCGTAGGCTGATGTCTGTGCATAATACACTCGGACGAAGGCAAGAAAATTGAGATGTTTGTAATATTTCTGTTGAAATGGAGGTTTTGGTATACTAATAAAACTGAGCTGCTTAGGCCTTCATGGTGAAAGGTGCATTTCAGCTAATTTTAAAATAGTGACGTTCTGCTTTTAAAGCATGGCCGTGTCAGAATGAAAAGGTGAATGTCATTATTTTAGAAGTGCACTAATTCTGGATGCAAGATTGTTTTGTTCTGGTTCTCTTTCAGAATGATGATATTGAGACTGATATTAATAAACTGAAACCTAAACAGGAACTGGGAAGACCCATAGAAGAGTTGAAAATGTATGAGCAATTTTTCCCAGAACTTTCTGAAAACTTTCAGGTAAAGTATATGATTCCCAGCGCGTTCCTCATCATGACAGCTTGACTTCGGAATACGCTTTGACATTCTTTCCTGGGTGCATAGTTCCTCTAGCCAAAAAATGAGAGTCTGTTGTTCTAGAGCTTCATGTGAGAGTGCCATGTAGTGAGTTATTTAGTTAAACATTATGGTTTACTTTAATTTGACTGAGAAGGGACAGGTATAAAGGAAAACCGTTTTCTGATGTCTGATTATTACACCCAGCAGAAAGTAAAATAGTAAGAGAAGACACAAGATATTTGACAAAGATTCATTGTATTAGGTATTTTCTTAAATGCAGTGCACTTCTTCAAGGTAGTTGGATAAAATATCCGGGGAATAACATTGACTGATAATTATTACTAATTAGCTAACTTGTTTATTGCTTTGAGACTATCTTCTTGAACAAGCTGAAACTTCATTGCTTTGTTTATGTCAGTTCAAAACATAATAACTGTTGTCTCTTAAATTACATTTGTTTTGGATTATCGCAAAACATACCTCAGGAACAATGAAGGAGAAAGATGTCTAATATAAGTGAAAGTTTAGGAAATCTTTATCTTGTTTAATAAATATTTTTTATTATTTTTTTCTTTTATTTTTTAAGGAGTGTGACTTGGTTTCCAAGGAACCAAAGCCTTTCGTACCTGATGCAAATCTGAGTGGACCTATTGTTGTTCCTACAGCAGGAGAGGAGCACTCTGCTGAAGCAAACGAGTCAACAAAAGGAGTTGCTCTGAAGGAGAGCAATCCTTTATTGACAGAGGAATACAACAGAAGGCCAGCCTTTCTGGGACTACCAAAGAAAGATAGTATCAAAGACAGTAGTTTACATCAGCAAAGTGATCAAAGAAACCTGCTTCCATCATGCCAGTGTCTAAGCCAAGAAATTGTAAAAGGCCTGGGCAGAATCAGTCTGCAGAACAGTGCAAAAAATGATCAGTATTATGGTACAGGATGTGTAATGAAGAAGGAAAGCAAAACTAACCTTACCACACTTACTTGTAGTAAACCTAGTGAATATGTATCACCCTGTGGAGGCAGCCTCTTTGAAGGATCATCTGTCCAGCTGGGAAAACTCTGCTGCGCTGGAGTAGATTCAGAGGAGGAGGAGGATTCCAGATCTAGTTCATCAGGGGAACAAGTCATGCTTGAGGTTTCTGATGTATCGCCAGTTCATGACTGTGATCTTTATATTGAAATGGTAAAAACCACAAAGTCTATTCCTGAATATTCAGAAGTGGCCTATCCAGATTATTTTGGCCATATTCCACCACCATTTAAGGAACCTATTCTGGAAAGGCCGTATGGTGTGCAGAGGTGAGTTACCATACTCCTTTTTTGTTGTTGTTTTTCTTCCCTTAAGAAACAGTCTTTAGGATGAGATTAACAGGCACTATACAATGTTTACTGTGGCATCTAAAACTGTTCTCAGTGAAAAGGAGTTTGAAGGTAGGTGGGTAGGCACTGATCAATGCAGAGTGATAAACAAGAACACAACATGATTCTCTAATTGTAAATCTGTAAATCAGTTCCTAAGTACTATGTTTAATTTATTGTCTTCCTTTGCCTTCTCACCATCCCCCAACTACATTTTGTAGTTTGTAAAAAAACCAAACAAACAAACAAAAAAAAACCCCACAAAACCCAGAAAACGAAACACCCGAACCAGTAAACAAATAAAAAATGCCAAAAAACCCAAGCCCAAACCAATCCACAAAAAACCCCCAATGAAGTAACAAAAAATCCCACCTGAATGTTGACTTGGAAGCATAGGAGCTCAGGTCTTGGCAAAGACAGGATAGTTAGTAGTTTAGAAATATTTCAGCTCTTCTCTTTGCTGTGCTAACAATGCTATCTTTCAGGAAAATCTAGTGGGAAAAATTAAAAAATTAATACACTTAAGTGTTTGTTTTTAGTGTTTGCAGTGTAACAGAATTTAGAGGTAACAAATGCTGAGAATGCGGTT
Source organism: Buceros rhinoceros silvestris (assembly GCF_000710305.1). Taxonomy (NCBI): domain Eukaryota; kingdom Metazoa; phylum Chordata; class Aves; order Bucerotiformes; family Bucerotidae; genus Buceros; species Buceros rhinoceros. The sequence goes on from NW_010430915.1 coordinate 12,335, forward strand.
TGTGAAGTCCTGCAGAATGACTCACGATAAACACAGAATGAAAACTAAAATAAACCAACCAAAACTAACACATCAACACGACCATTTACTTCGTCGCTGAGAGAAACTAGGAGTTGATGAATGGTGATGTGACTCCTAAGAATAATTTCATACAATTAAGTTTTCATACCAGGGTGGTATGAAGAGCTGGCTCATATGCATATAAGTTACTATAAAGACAAATTAGTATGTTAGCGGAACGTGGTAGTAGGTATGACACCTTGCCACTCGCTTAGTTGTTAGATGGAATGCTTTCAGCTTTATACTTGTAACTTCAACCATGAGATTCTTTGTATTTACATTTAGTTATTAAAATGATTGAAATTAAGTGCCTTTAGCTGTTTCACACGTGTTGTAAAAAAGTGTTCTAGTGCAGTGACCAAATGTTGAAACAGTAATGGTGTAATGACTATAGCATTATTAAAAAGCACTGTTAAGTGTTGAAGAAGAATGTTTACTGTAACTTATATTTTAGATAGTTTCAGCTGATGTAGAAGGGTCTTGAGTCAGAAATCACCCAAGAACTGCGTTTTAAGAAAATCTTGCAAATCTTTATGTATGTTTTTGTAGTACTTGATAATTCTGAATTTTTATCAGAAATCACCCAAGAACTGCATTTTAAGAAAATCTTGCAAATCTTTATGTACGTTTTTGTAGTACTTGATAATTCTGAATTTTTGTGAGTAAAATTGAGCAAAGTCAGATAAAATTTGTCATTTCAATGCTCATTTTTCTTAGATATAAAGCACTGTATTAACTCTGACTTCTAACCAATGAACCTACTTGTGTTGTTATATATAAAGCTGATTTTTAAACCGTTAAGGTAATTTTAGAGTGTATTTTATTTTAACTTAATGTTTTATTTTTGTTGTATTTTCTTGCTGAAAGTAACTTTTTTAGGTCTTGTGTGAATCAGTAATGAAATATTAGGTAATACTGCTAAACCTGAATTGAAAGTCCTGCATCACCTTTTTAAGGTACACTGTTCCAAGAATTCAGTTTTCTGCAAATGACGTAGTCTTGTTACTGCAGTGTAACAAATTCGAGACAGGAACCGGTTTAAAAAGGGCTTAATCTTTTTAGGAATTTAGTTTATGGGAAGGTTTAAAAATGAGTATGGTAGAGGACATGGAGAAGCTTTTAAGTCTTCTAGAGAGCTGTGTCCAAACTCTTGGCATTCGGTGGGATTTATATCCTCCTTAATGTGAGCAGTTAGTTACTGCTTGTCAGCTAAGTCTTCTTTAGTAAACAAATGGTTTTCTTGATCCATCCTTGTAATTTCAGAATTACATCCTTGTAATTTCAGAATTACAGGGAGGCTGAAGTGAGGAGTTAGTGGGTTTTCTTTTTATTTTTATTAGACAAATGCGGTAAAAGCTTTTGGGGTTTTGTTTATTTTCTCCAGTCTTGCAATATGCTAGGAGATGAATTTGTGCTTTGGAGTGTTTTTACTTTTACATTTAGTAATATGTAATTTTCCCCAAATGTCTCACCAAATTATTATTGTTTGAAACCATGTCATTGAAAATTACTGAAGTGTTTTATATTATTCTACCTTTTAGGGAAGAAAACTATTATGTAATTCAATACTCTATGCATTTTATAAATTTTTATGACTTTTTTCTGTTCCTTAAAATTTTAGGTGTTTTTTTGTTGTATGCTTTCATATTTTCTAATCACTTTAGTATTTTCTAATCATCTGAGGCTTAGACGTGATCATCAGATAAATCAGGATCCACAAAAGATGAATCTATAAACACAGAGCTCCACATCAACAATCTTGGTTTTGTACTTCTTTTCTTTAATTATCGTAAAATAGCTTGTGTTTTCTCTGATTTTCTGAACCTGGAAATGACTGATGCTACTCTGGTATTTGAATGCCTGATACTCATTAACGGATTTTGTCTTGGCAAAACTCCCGTGATGATAGGAAGTATTATGACCCTTTAGAGCTGAGGGATACTGAGATCTAAGGAGTTGAGTAAGAACAAGTGCAAGTCAAAAATCTGCACTTCTGCCCTGAGCTGAAGCTGGTCAGATAGGTTATGGTGAGTCAGCCTCTTCATGATTTTGTCAGTGCATTGGACTTGTAACTTATTTTCTTTTCCAGTTAGTTTTAACTTATTATGAGGCACTAGAGTTGTGCACTTACCTTCTTTTTCTCATTTGTTAACAATACTGATTTTAAATAAATGGAAAATTTCCAGCCTGATCATACTTTACCGCTTTGTTCCTGTATTCTTCATTGTTAATCTGCCTCCTTTTCTTCTTATTGCAGGTGCTGTGCAAGCTTTTCCACACAGCTCTGCCACTATATTTCATTCTTGAACTGCAACACATTCTTACTTTTCCAAACCAGGACCTAGATACTGCCAGTTGTGCAATGGTTTTATGATCTGGATAAACATACACCTAACATTTGGCTGACATCACCAAATTCATTCTTATTTGTTACCTAGTCGATAAATGAACCTAGATCTCAAGAGGTGAAAAGCTAGTGCACTAACACACTCACTGCACGACCTACTCTCTAAAACCCTTTAATTTTAGTTACGGTAGGACTCATGTAAGTTACTAATATTATCATGTGCTGTCCTGGATTAAAGCATTAACATAAATAATGTTTGAGTAATTCCTGCTTCTGCTATAAAGTATGAAACGGTGCATTTTTCCCCAAAAGATAAAACTCAGTGAGTTTTGTGCATGAAAACGGAGTTACCTCACATACATATATTGGACTCGGTCAGCTGTGGATGCAGGTGTTTAAACTTAAGTACACTTACAGTTTGTGCACATAAGTGGGGGTGAGGCTGAGCTCTCTCTGAAAATCTGTCCCACTGTCATGTCAACTTTGTTAATTTTCATTGTTCTACAAGGTAATTTCTCTTTTGTAACTTGAAATAATATGCAACAGTTTAAATGAGATCTCTGCTTTTTATTTTAGGACAAAAATCTCTCAAGATATTGAGAGATTGATTCATCAAAATGACATTATAGACAGAGTTGTGTATGACCTTGATAATCTGAGGTAAGCTTTTAGCCTTCTGAAAACAACATGCAGCAAATACTCTAAGCCCGTTCTGCTTTCTCTGGGATATTATTTGTAGTATTTAAAGCACTAATGTTATGATAGACTTTAAATGAAGGTTGAATGATAACAGTGTTTCTGCTGTCCAGGCTGTATTTAGAGGAAGGTTCAAACTAATTTCTGAACTACCAAGTGAGGGCTAAGATAAACTTAATGAGTTTGTCTTTTTTGTATTATTATTTTCATCCCTTTTTTATGCACAGTTGTTTAGTACCGGAGGAAGCAGATGTTTTGAAGTTTAATTCCAAATTTGAATCTGGAAACCTGCGAAAGGTTATTCAGATCAGAAAGTAAGTTCTTTCAACTATTCTTTTCACACGTAAGGCCTTTTATTTCTGCTTCTTAAAAAAAGATTGACTTGTTTTTGTTTAGAAACGAGTATGATCTAATTCTGAACTCGGATATAAATAGCAATCATTATCATCAATGGTTTTACTTTGAAGTCAGCGGAATGAAAACTGGCATTGGTTACCGATTTAACATCATCAACTGTGAAAAGTCCAACAGTCAGTTTAACTACGGTAAGATACTTTTCCCATATTTTGAAAAGAAATATGTAGAAAAATATCTGTACTAGGCAGCTCAGCTCTTTCATTCCTTCTGTCCCGGCATCAGTAGTATAAACATGACAGATCAGATTCTTTTTTAATAGTATTATGAGAAAATATTTTGACAAATTTCAATTAAAAAGGTAAAAAGTATCTAAAAACACTGGCTCTCACTTTCTAAAATTAAGTTTTGTTGTGAGGCCAAAAGAGAAGAAATTTACTGGTAGCTGCAGCTAAAATTTGTCCTAAGACCGTTGTGGATGGGACAACACCAAAGCCTGTTGATTCACCCAGGTAGAAGAAGAATGATGTTGGTCATCATTAATCCCTTTCTGAATAGAGGTGTATTTTCAGATGTGAATATAAGCGGAAACATTCTCAGGTAGTTTTGTCTTATTCATAGCAAGAGAGGCACGTTGCTTGAGAAGGAAATGTGAGTCGTCTTTGTAATGCTGGGCTTCATTATCATGGGCTTCCAGCGGACGGTGGTTGTACCTCATGCGAAAGTACTGGCTTACCGAATATGCCTCAACTTCCGCTTGTTGGAGAGGGGAGGTGCCATTCAGCTTAAAGTCATTTGTTTTGTGAGGGGTTTTTTTTTCTCTGGTTGGCTTCTCTGAAGTTCATCCACTAAGAAGAAGCAGCTACCCTCTTTTCCTGCTACCCTTCACCCAACATCAAACTATTAGGACAGAATAACGTCATGTTTTTCTTTGTCATAATTGTACAATTCACATTGATAAAATTCAAGAATACCAAGTAGTTTGACCAGTAATAAGAAGCTTTTAAATTATTTACTAATCTTCATCAGATCTTCGTTGCATATATTTACCTGATAGTTACTTTTGGTTTTTTAAGTCATCATCATGGCTTGGCTTCATGGACGAAGATTTGGGAAGGGCTTTCCCCACGCTTACTGCAAGCGCACTGATGGCTGAAAAGACCAATGTGGGATAGGCAAGTCCAGTTGCAAAGAGCACACCAGAAGGTCTCCTTGGGTGGTACAGTCGAGGCACAGTTCTTTCTGCACTGTCTTTTCTCCTCGAGGCTGATTCTACGTGTGCTCTCAAAGGAGGCAGCAGCGTTATGTGTGGTGTGTCTCCAAATCTCCCGACTGGAGGCCAGGGTGGACCACTGATGGTGGTCAATATGGCCACGGCTGAGGTGTTGTTTCAGGGAGTCCTTATATCTCCTCTTTGGGGCTCTGCTCTTGCGGCAGCCGGTGGCGAGTTCACCATAGAACACAATCTTAGGGAGGGGTGATCCGCTATCCTGGAGACGTGCTGACTGAATCAATCAGTGTATTTGGCTAATTAGTAAATAATAGTAAATTAGTAAATATTAGTATTTAGCTAATAAGTAAATAATAATGTTAGGTTAGTAATTATTATTTTGTTCTCAACTTAAGTATACTCTCCAAAAAATACAGAGTTACAGTGAAAAAACCTGTAAGAATTGTCCTGAAGCATCAGTTATTTTCCAATATCCAGCTGAAAGGATGATAGTAACAAGTTTTTTATATCCTATTTGAAGCCTTTTTAGAATGGTGAATTGGGTGGAGTGGGATCCAAGACTTCTTGTAGTTTACCATTCGTGCTAACCAGAACTTTGATTTAAAGATTTCATTTTGTAGGTCTGATTCTTCTGTTTTCTTGAATTTGTTATTTTCTGAAAATTACGGTGTGATGAGGGGAGGGGGGGAAGAATCTTCTGTCACCTAACTGCAAGAGTGTGCATTATCCAGGAATTCATGAAAATACACTCTACGATCATGAGTAAATTAGTATAGGTAGTTCGGAGGTTCACATAAAAGTGTTGATGTGGCCTGTTACTGCTAAGATCTTGATGTTTAATGTTAAGCATTAAAGAGAGATTCATTTTTTTTCTTTGAGGTATGCAACCCCTCATGTATTCTGTTCAAGAAGCATTAAATTCTCGACCATGTTGGACTCGTGTTGGGACAGATATTTGTTACTATAAGTAAGTACACCAATCAAACATACAGCAAATCTTACACTGAAGATTAATATGAGGTAATAGTTTTTGACGAGAAATGTTTGCTCCTGAGTTTGATAATTCCATTTTAGTAGTTTCATTGTGAACAGTTTTCTTCCTGAGTTACTATGGGAGAGTAACAGGAGTGATCAAAATATGTAGTGTCTTACTTTGTTAGCACGCTACTATTGTTTAAGCTATCCATCTGTTATACTTCTGTCAAAAAATGCGCACTGTTCTAGAGAAGCCATTAAGCGAATGTATGTATGCGTGCTTACTTGAGATCTTAGTAGTTACTTCCAGTAATACTGGTCTCATGGTGCTTGTGATTAGGCTCCTGTATTCCGTGGTGCAATCATTGTGGAGCAATCCTGGAAGACAGGATGAGGTGGTATGGCATATCCATGTGTTACCCTTCTTGGTCAGCAGTTGTTTGCTTCCTTTTTTTGTTGGTTTTGGGTTTTTTATTATTTGTTTTATTTTGTTTACTTGCCTTTTCTCTAATGTGAATAGAAATGTTTATTACTGTTAAAGTATCTTTACAGATGGTGGGAATGAGTGTATTTAACCTTCATTTACACAAAAGAGAAATGCGATCACTAAAAACCTTCCTGGCTTTTATTGATTATTCCTGAATATACATTCTGATATGAAAAAAAAATATTCTAAAGTGTTTATTACCTTCATTTTACCCTTAGGAATCACTTTTCAAGAAGTTCAATTGCTGCTGGAGGTCAGAAAGGAAAATCTTATTACACAATTACGTTCACAGTAACTTTTCAACATAAAGATGATGTCTGCTACTTTGCTTACCATTACCCATATACATATTCAACTTTAAAGGTGAGAAGATTGTGATCTGTTACATAGATAAATATACTTTTGGACAATATGGAACATGATTCATGAGTCATTTATTTTTATGAAGTTCAAAATGCTCCTTAAAATGAGAATTTCCTTAAAATTTTAGTGTTTAGACTGGCGAAGTGTGTAGATTGTTCTAAAGAAGAGTCCCTGGAAAAATAAATTGATGCTCTACTTGCAGGCTAAATGGGTTTTCTGTGAATCATAGTTCATCCAGTTAGCACCGTTTCCGGTCAATTATGAAGTATTTGTGTTTGAGTCAAATGACTCATATCCTGCTGTTCTGCATATACCTTTTCATAACTGACCTATTCAAGTTATTGTATTTAAGGCAATTAGAGACCTTTCTAGGATAATGAGCTGGCTAAAGAAGTGTTGTGAAGCTTTTAGTACTAAGCAAAACTCTTGACTAGAATGTCTAATTGGTTGTTTCTGTCATAACAATAAAAGTGAACTTAGTGATTCAGTGGCCAGCACGTAACAGCATTGAATGAAGTGTTTTACTAAGCCATGCTTGCTCTTCGAAGAAGTGTTTGTTAAGGCGTGTTATAAGCAGCTGCTGTTTCCAGCAGCTCTGGGGCCTTGTGGTACCTCCTGCCTGGCTGCTGTAGCCCAGCTAAGGGACCTGCGGATCTCTGTCCCAGGATGATGGATGTGGCGGCTGCTTCTCTGTTTGCCTGTAGGTTCAATCACTAGTGAGCCTGAGTGTGTGTTCCACAGAGAGGGAGAGGGAGGGAGTGCGAGGGAGAGCAAGTGTGGGCACACTTGCACATCTCCCCCCTCCCTGGCACAGTTGCCTGCATAGACTGGCATGTGTTACAGTACTAGGACTGTTTAAAAGATGACTTCTCACACCCAAGTCCCTTTCCTCTTCTCCAGCTGGTAAGGGTTGCTGCTCACTAGTAAAAGTACACACCTATCAACGGCTGGCCGAGGTAATCCAATTCTGGTGACAAGTCCTTTCCTATTTCTAACCTCTCTCTCCTAAACCAGGAGAGAAAGAGTTAAAAAGTAGAAATAGGAGAAGGAAGAAGAATTTGTGAGACCTCTGACCGTTTGGAAAACTGAAACAAAGTTTAATAACACTAGAGCAAAAATATATAAAATACAAAAGAAAACTAATGAGGTATTAAGGGGTTTTTGTACGGGATGCAGAGGCGAGGGTTAACTGCGGGTCAGGAGCGAAAGCAAATGAATACCGTGGCAGCTGCAAAGAAGGCGGCGGCCACGTGGTTTCCCACAGATGCAGAACAAAGAAGCCGCGGCTGTTACAAAACGCTGGGACACCATGCGGAAAGCTCGAGTACGCACAATCCTACCAGTCCGATTGGAGATTGAGGCAAAGTGGCAGCAGTAGCGGAAGTGTTGGCGGCGAAACGGCAGGGAAACAACAGCCCCGAAGTGCGGCGGCTCCAGTGGCGAGGGGGCTTTTTCACGGCTCCAGGTCAGCTTCTCAAAAGTGACG
>NW_010430915.1:20464-59490 GCF_000710305.1 Buceros rhinoceros silvestris
CAGCTTCTCAAAAGTGGCGACTTGCTGGAGCGGAGGCGCGTGGTTTCCATGGCGATGAGTTGGCTCCGAAGCGGCATCTTTGCTGAAGCAGCAGCAGAAGGCTTCTGAGATGAGAGCAGGCAGGTCCGCCGAGCCACAAAGTCACCAGACTTGGAAGAGAGAAAGTTGCACAGATGCTGCCCAGGGTCCCGAGAGGAAGTTACACAGGCGACCACGTCTCTTAAAGGCACAGAACGCTCGCGAGGCACAGAAATACCCATGAGAAGCTTTTACAGCCAATGAGAGTTGCACTGGACGTGACATGGGAAGGAATATTCCAATTGGTCAGTTTAAAACAAACCTCCTGGAACAGGAGAACATGTCTAAAACTGCTACACCCATCCACTCTCCCCCCGCTCTGGAATCACAAGGACACACACATTTGTGGGTGACTGGCCTGGCCCATCTGTGCCATACTCTTGCTTGGATTCCGTTCCCTCTTACCTGCTGTGCAGTCTTCCAACTAGAAGGCTAGTCCAGCGTGATGCTCATTATCAAACAGATGTGTGCACTCGCACACTCATCTCACAGGCACTCTGCACTTGTAGTACCTGCCAGATTCCAGCATGGAGACTGGCCACCTAATATTCCTGCCTGGACCTGGGGCCTCATACTCCCTGGGTAGACCACCTTGAAGCTTGCTAGCAAATTGCACATGCACCCACCCATGCACATTACCTTCAGGGAAGATCCATGTGCTTGCCCCCCAGCCCCAGCAGCTGGTACCAGGCACAAGGGCTTGTAACCCGTATTGCTACCCTAGCTGCTGGCACTGAGACACCCTCCCTTGCTTCAGTCACCTTTATCATCCCAGTAGCTGGATTTTTTTGGGACACACACTGTTCATGGCCCAGTGGCTGGACACTAAGACCCTTACCCACTCCAGCAGCTGGCACTGACACCTGCTCTTGCTTCCACTGCTGATGCCACAGACAGAAGGGTGCTTACACTTCCTACAGCTCTGGCTGCTGGCACCAAATCCACTCACTTTGATCCCAACACTAGCTGGCAATTTGGACACAAAGTCTGTGGTGCCCACAGAGATACTCCTAAGAAAAGGGGCCTCTCCAGCTACTGATGGTGAGACCTTCGCTCACTCCAGTTGCTGACCACAAATCCACTCATACCTCTCTTGTTAGTTGTATCTAGTCCACACAGCACTTGCATGCATGGAATACAAACTGAGGCTGCGCACAGATACCTAAGGGCAGGCTGCATAAGTTTTATGTAGTCCCACAGGCCCCACGTGAGTATCCCAAATCCTCATGTTCCTGTTTTTTAATCTGTGACCTTCAGGTAGCCCTCTCCAAAGCTGTGCCTTTAGGTTCTTAGTGGCCCATCAGTTAGGGACTGGAGAACTAGCAAAATTAGCAAAGAAACTTTGCTAATGTTTCTGTTACATCTGTGTACCAGGATTGTTTTTCACTGTTTGGTTTATTACTTCTCCCTTTATTTGTTATCCCCTTCTGCACTGAAGAGATGACTGATAAGTTAAACTTCACAAAGCAAAGGTTCTTACCTTCCACATATCCTTACAGTATCATCAGGTAGAACATAATGTACCCTCTGTGCATTCATCTTTCTCAAAACAGTTGGAAAACCAAACTCTATATAAAGAGATGTATTCAGTCAGTCAGAAACATAGAGAATGATATTTCATGGGTCCCAGGTCCTGCACTTGGGCCACAACAACCCCTGCAACGCTACAGGCTTGGGGAAGAGTGGCTGGAAACTGCCCAGCAGAGAAGGACCTGGGGGTGCTGGTTGATGGCCAACTGAATATGATCCAGCAGTGCCCAGGTGGCCAAGAAGGCCAACCTCATCCTGGCTTGTATCTGCAATAGTGTGACCAGCAGGAGCAGGACAGTGATTGTCCCCCTGTGCTCAGCATTGGTGAGGTCACATCTTGAGTACTGTCCTCACTACAAGGACACTGAGGTGCTGGAGCGTGTCCAGCCAGAGAAGGGAGAAGGACAATGAAGCTGGTGCGGGGTCTAGGTCTCAAGTCCTCTGAGGAGCAGCTGAGGGAAGTGGGGTTGTTTAGCCTGGAGAAAAGGCTGAAGGGAGACATTATTATCACTCTCTACAACTCCCTGAAAGCAGGTTGTAGTGAGGTGGGGTTTGTCTCTTCTCCCATGTGACAAGTGACAGGACTCGAGGAAGTAGCCTCAAGTTGCACCAGGGGAAGTTCAGGCTGGCCAGTTTGAAAAATTTCTTTACAGAGAGGGTTGTGAAGCATTGGAACAGGCAGTATTGTCCAGGGAAGTGGTGGAGTCCCCATCCCTTGAGGTATTTAGAAGATGCGTAGATGTGGTGCTGAAGGACATGGTTTAGGGACCCTGGTGTGCAGAGTGAATGGCTGGACTCCATGATCTTAAAGGTCTCTTCCTACCAAATGATTTTGTGATTCTATAGTCAGAATTATGATGGAAACTTGAAAGTTGCTTAGAACAACAGAAAGTTTGATTAAATAATACCTGTGGAATACACTGTGCTACATGACTGCAAAATATTTGAATTTTTTTTTTCATTATTTTTGGGATGAAGATGCATCTTCAGAAGCTGGAATCTATGCACAACCCTCAACAGATATATTTTCGACAAGATGTTCTCTGTGAGACTCTGGCTGGCAACAGTTGTCCGTTAGTCACTATTACAGCCATGCCAGAGTCCAATTACTATGAACATATTTGTCAGTTCAGTAAGTATGACTTTTCTTTCTCATCAACTGAAAATATTGTAAAACCAGCTCTTTTTGAAAAAAAAAATTGGTTTTAATTGTTGAATTTTGTAAAAATAGCAATGTAAAATGAAATTAATGAAATTTAGATGCATCAATATTCAGGATTTGCTTTGTATTTAATATTATTTATTTGTGGCGGTCAAATAAGGGGATTTATATCTGGGTATATAAGGGTTTATATTCACATATTCTAAACCAGTGGATAAGGTATTTTTTGTATGTCACCCTTTGCAGACAACATTCTTGGAAAAGAATACCTCCCTTCTGAGTAACTTTTTCCTCCAAATGCTCAGGGTATTTGCCTGTCAGAAAAATCTTTCATAAAGGCAGTGTTGTCCCAAAAATGGCTTCTTTCACCAGATGTCCAATGGGCTGATTCACACGGTCAAGAGAGTTGTTTTATTGCATTTCTGTGCAGCAAATGGCGTTAGGTGTTAACTCCTCAAAGCTAGCACACCTTCCCTGTGTTACAGGATTTCTTTTATATACCAAAGAATGCAAAATCACCTTATCTTTATGAATACTGATGTCATTTGTCTAAGTGACTGGCCAACTAGCACATCTCCTTTTTGCTACATGTGCTTAAAGGATAGGGGGCTTCCAAGAGCATGGGGTCCTTCAGGCCAAGGGAAGGGTGTTCTAGTATGCTTATGAGGTAAGTTCACAGTAAGCTCAAGCAGTCTACTTTCTCCTATCAGTTCTATGCCCAAGGCTAGAAACACTTGTGAGTGGCATTATCCATTGACATCTTCATTAGCATCTTCCATTCAGCTCCTCCTCATACCAAGACAAACTCAGTAGCATCCCCTTCTGTCAGCTGGTGTGTCTCTAGACATCACCAATTCTAAGCTACTGAGATTTGAAGTGAGCTTTACTCATGACGGCGTTCCTAGTTTGTTCCTCCACCCCAGTATTTTTCTTTGATATTGGGAAAAAAGCCGTCAAAGTCATCATATCACAATTGCCAGCTCAAACTAGTTGTGACTGTTTAATTGCCTGAATTTAAAGCTCCGTTGTGAGAGTTTCTTAATTAGCAGTCCTTAAAACAATATTTTGACAAGCTCTATTAGTAATACCGATACTTACTACTCAACTCCCAAATACTGTATTTTGCATTGTAATAAACAAAGCTTGTTATTGCCTCTTTTTTTTTTATTTTTCCAATTAACAAACTGTTTACTTAGCTTGAATCTTATTTTGCAACATCTGTGCCTGCTTCTTTTAGGGAATCGTCCTTACATTTTCCTATCTGCTCGTGTACATCCTGGAGAGACTAATGCAAGCTGGGTTATGAAGGGAACGCTGGAATACCTTATGAGCAATAATCCGAGTGCCCAATGTTTACGAGAATCTTATATTTTCAAAATTATTCCCATGCTCAATCCAGACGGTGTCATCAATGGAAAGTAAGCATAAGTTTACTCACAAATGTGTAACCTGTACTTACTAAGTCTTTGCATCTCTTACTTTAAAAAAGATGCACCTGGAAACATACAAATGCAATAATTAATACGAAAAAACCCCCACAAAATCAGTAGGACTTCTCAGGTTTTTTTACTTTTTAAAGGCAGATACATTTTTCCATTAATTACAGTTCTACTAAAAGTATTTTCAGTTGTTCATGGAGGGTCATCATTCCTATGTCATTTGACATGGCATTTTAATTGTCTCTTTGAACTACAGTCTTGGATAGGTGTAGGATGTTACATGCGAGCACAGCTGCCTTTAGGAAAAGCTACCCAAGTACTCAGGAACAGTCCTTGTGTCTGAGAAAGCTTTATGCATAACTTTTTAAAAATTACCTATTTATTATAGTTTGTTTTAGTTAGAAGGCTGTTATGGAAATTGCTGTTGTCAAATGTTATTAAAAAGGGGAAAGTTAATTGTGCAAGAGAGAGTTAAGAGTATCCTGATTTAACTGAAGTTATTAGTAGTAGTCTTTCACTTACCACCACTTTTCTTAATAAATTTAAGGGATATTTCAGAACCTTTTGGTACTGCTATGAGTAAGCATTCAGCAGTCTATGTTTACTTGGTTACAGGGAATTCGTGTGAAATGGAAATTTTGATACCTTACCTAGTTATGGTTCATATTTTAAAAGGTTTGTGAACAAAATAATAAAAATCAAACTAGTTATGGATTTGACTAGAACCCTGTCTTTGAAGTCGTAAAAGCATGTGTATAATAGAACACCTGGAATTAAATCATTCAGAATACAAGAGGAAGTTTAATACAGGGTCAATTAAGAAATCTGTCCCAGCAGACGTGACCTAAACAGAAATGTTGTGAAGATGACTGCCTGAACATGAATTTCTGCAAGTTTGAAAGTTCTTGCTGATACTTGGCTGAATACAGAGATCATTTTATTTGTTCACTGGGGGGTTTGGTTGCCTTTTTTTTTTTTCCTCCTTTTTCTCACAGCTGCTTGTCTCCTAACAACTCCCATGTTTCAAGTCTTAGATTTCTAGTTGACATTTGTCATTGTATTATAGAAGTCAAGACACTAAAAACATAACGATACCATGTATTTGAAATTAATGATTTCAAACTAGCATTTGAATAGAATCACGAGTCTTCAGTTTCAACAGCAGATAAGCAAGATTACAATTCACTTTGTAGATGAAGCTACTTCTACTTTATTTTTAGGTTTTCTGTGGCATAACTTAACCCCAAACACTTCTATTATTTGGCATGTTAGAAAACTGAAGTTTGTTTCTTACCAGACTCATTCCAAAGAAGCAGTGGTAACAAGGAAAGCTTGAGGTGGGGGGGAGGCTTATTTAAAAGTATGGTAATACAGACTACATCATGCGTTTTTCCACCCCCCCACAATAGCCACCGTTGCTCTTTAAGTGGAGAAGATTTAAACAGACAGTGGCAAAATCCAAATCCAGATCTGCATCCCACTATTTACCATGCTAAAGGGTTACTGCAATATCTGGCTGCTATAAAACGTTTACCTTTGGTGAGTATGTGTGTGTAAGCAATTCTGAATCTTTTTAACCTTGTCTATATAGCTAGTCTGTAAAGTAAACATTTTAATATGGTCTTGTAAACTGTGTCACATTTAAATTTGACTTACAGAACTGCAAACCTTTAGATCTAAATCTGTTTCCTTTTCTAGGATAGAAGGTTAAACCTTCCTTAGATGAATCCTACACTTTTGTCTTAATACACAACTTAATTATATAAGGAGTGTTGTTTCCTCATTTTTGGAACTTTCAACAGTACAAACAAATTTTTATTTGTCCTTCTATTACTTTTAAAAATGTTAATTCCATATGCTTTGGCTTTACTTTGCAAAATGATTTATTGTAGGTCTACTGCGATTATCATGGTCACTCTCGTAAAAAGAATGTATTTATGTATGGCTGCAGCATCAAAGAGACAATGTGGCACACAAATGTTAATTCTGCCTCTTGTGACCTAATGGAAGACCCTGGTTACAGGGTAAGTTTGACATTTGTACCCTTTTCACTTAGCATGAATATGGAATGTACTTTTCAGATAACTTACCAATATAGTTCTGTGCTCTTAGTCACTTTATAGCATAAGCAGCTTACTTAGAATGATCTCTTTTTAGTTCATGAACGTACTTAAAAGTGTTTTGAGAGCTTTAAACACCGCACACTAATACAGCTAAGGATTTAATGTTAGTACTTTTTTGGGTCTTTGTACAAATACATGGTTTTTTGTGTTCAACCATTATATTACTACTACCATTATAATAAATATGTGGCAAATGCCCTTATGTACATGTATAATTAGTGGATGAAAAAAGAGTCATTAAAGCATGGCAAACAACATTCTAGCAACAAGAAAATAAAAATACTGGGTTGCTCAGAGAAATATTCATTTTCAAGTATGGAAGTAGGGAAGGTTCCTCTTACAAGGTTGTGTAGTGAAGGCATGTGCCCCTAATACACGTACAGAATAAACTTGCACAAACACCATCCACTGCATTTGATGGAAGCTTTCAAAAAACTTCAAAAGATTTTAAAAATTTCTTCTGTGTAACTCCACTGCCGCCTTGTGGCAACTGTAAATCTGTGCAACCTAATGTGCCCGAGGCCCTTGTTTTTTTGAGATGAGTTAAGCCTGAAAAGCTTGGTGTGAATGCATGTTAAAACGCTCGTTATGCATCCGTGAATGTAAATAAGTACAGATGCTTTCAGATTTTTTTCCTCCAATCCCTCTCATGTGAAAAAAATCTATATATCTATCACTCCTTGTATTTCTTGTGTGCTCTTCTGGATATTGAGTCCAATGCCACTCACATCTCCTGCTCAACACGTTTATAGGGGGTTTTGTCACTGTAGCCTGCACTACCAGAGCTCACAAAAGACAATAGTCAATAATAGGTGGGGGAAAAGGCTTTTTGGTTTCAAAAAGGCAGACTGAAACTTTTGGGCATGCTTATGCAAATAATGGCCTATGTACTACTGAAATAGTAAATTCGAAGTGGTCCTGTGTTTTGGCTTAACTGATATAAATAAAAGCTGGATAGAATGTAGTCATTGATCATTAGTCAAATCATACATTTGCTTAACTGTTTCTTGTCTTTTTCCAAAGCTGTCCTGTAAATAGTTACATTGAACTTTGATTCATGTTCTTGAAGTTAGTGCTTTGCTGAATACAAATTAATTTTATGTATTGATAAAATACTGCCAGTGTTAGGTCTGCAAATAGAACTGTTGAAGTAGTCTTGAACAGATTTAAATTAGTTAATTATATTGGGTATGTAGTGCACTTAATTTGATCAAATTTAGCTCAGTGAATTAGGAGGAGATGGTGAGCACCTGAATTCCTTTGTATTCCGATTCGTGCTCACATGACTAAGAATTTTGGTGATTGGAGCGGAAAAGAAGATTTTAATAAGTAGCAAATGGCAAACGTGTTCTCACTTGAACACACTTGATTTTGAAAACTGAGTATGGAGAAATGTTTTCCTTCTTGTTCTTATAATTTGGATTGCAGCAAAATTTTCTGGTAATATTTTGTGATAGCATACTCCCCTCCTTCCTGCTTCCATAAGTGAAATGAAAGGATCACTGTATTTTTCAAATTGCTGTCCTGCAGGCACTCCCCAAGATCCTGAGTCAAACTGCCCCAGCATTCTGCATGGGCAGCTGCAGCTTTGTAGTGGAAAAGTCCAAGGAATCAACAGCGAGAGTTGTTGTCTGGAGAGAGATAGGAGTACAAAGGAGCTACACAATGGAAAGCACTTTATGTGGATGTGACCAGGGCAAATATAAGGTAAGAAAATGTATCAGTTAAACTGTTCTTGCTTTATAATTCCTTCCTTTTGTATTCATATCTTGTGCTAAAACTCCACTTGCTTGCTTGCTTTGAACTTCTAAAACTCTTCTAAGATCTGCATACAATAATGTTAGAGTGAAATTACATGATTTACAATGTTAAAGGTTGCATAACAGCCTTCATCACTTAACACCTCCCACTGTATGTTATGCTTATTGGCTGTATTAATTATTGCTTGCAACACATACGAATGCATATAGTTAAAAAAATCAGAACTGTTCTTTCCAGTAGATTGTTAGAAGTGGTTAGTAATAAATGGCAATACTAAAATAAAAACTGACTTTACACATGGCAATTTCAGACTTTACCATGGCAGTTCATGGTTCTTCAGCAGATATTTAGTAGTGCCCCTTACAGAATTTCCCCATGTAGCTGCAGAAACAGGCTAATAAATCAAAACACTTTCATATCAGGTTACCAGAACTGCAAATCACACTCCTCTGAACTCATCATACTTGTCTGACTTTTTGACTTAAACTTCTTACAATTTTGTCATCGTCAAAAGTGTTAACAGGGCTGGATATTTGAAAACAAAAGGTGACCTTGTTCGTAGTTTCTCACTAGTAGGAAACTCACTTCAAAGAAAATATTCGTAGGGAAGAAAAGGAGAACCACCATCCTAACATCTCATCTTCAACTTTTGTCACTGGGTTAAATTCAGCTACAAATTGAAGCAAGTTTTTAAATCGAACATTCATGGAAGAAGTCACAGTTTCCTCTGCTTGGTAATAGAGGTTATGAAGTCTAATTAAGAAAATTACTTAAAGCCTCAAATAAGGTTCTTGGCGAAGAGGATTAGAAGGCTGGGATCAAGTTCTTAAGAAAGGTGCACTGAAGATGCTGTGTGAACAAACTTTCAAGATGCCATCGAAAAATAATTTACTCAAAAGGGACGAACATTTTTCTCTATAAACTCGCTGATGAGATCAGTTTGCTATTCTGTAATCCATTTTATGTGGAATAAAACAGTTTGTGAGGTCTTAGTCATCCTCTGGAAGATTCTTCAGTTTTTTCTTCGCTGTGATAATACGCAGACTTCTAAAGAAAGTGTATCTAAGAGGCCAAGCTGACTAGATAGAACAAGAAAAGAGCAACATTTCTACAGTAAGAACATCAAAGAGATGAAAATGCCTAGGCTTTATTTTGTGTGTGTGTGGAGGGAGTGGAGGCAGCAATTCTGTGAATAAACTTGTGGTATAAATTAGATAACATGTTTCATAGTATGCTATTTCAAAACCCAGAGGGGAGTTAAACTGTAGAAATTCCCTCCTTTCCTACTTCCCACCCCAAAGAACATGACAATTCAGATCTGAGGAACTGGGTGTATTGCATAGTGGTCTGAAGCACTTTTCCATCTTCTTCTGTTTTGGCATCACCACTGAATTTTATTCAAAGCACAAAGAGAATTACTTACTGATTTTGTTCTTTGTGGAAGAAATCTCTGGTGGCTCTCTGGCGATCCCTCCCAGTTATCTCTGGAAGCAATCTTTTATTAACTGCATGCTTGGGGTGTTTGTACTGTGTTGAAAATTAGGGCTGCAGATATTGCTGAGTCATTTGCAATTCAAGATCCTGAAAAGCAACTGTTAAAGTGAAAAGATGCTCCAAGATCTACAACTGAGGGTAGTTAAGATGCCAGACAAAAGAACAATTTCTTCAAGAATTCAAACCAACTGAAAACTGATATCAATCCCTTTCCTGCTCGGAGGTTAATACATTTGGGAGGATTGCTTAATTTTTAAGTTAATGGAAAAAATGTTATCTGGAAATTTTATAATGCATATGAAGAGAAGACTTTAGGACGTAAGGATACAGTCAACAAATTTTGTCGGTTACCGTAAGTTTTCAGTCTCTAGATTTTGAGTTCTCAAAAAATGATCGCCTCTTTGTAACTGCTGCTTAATAAGAAAGCAGAACAACAACATGACGTTTTACTGTCCAGCTGACTTCTCCAAATCTTTGCATCTTCCCTTTCAGATCACAAAACTCATCACTGAGACACTCTATCATGTGGAGGTATTTTCATATATACTTAGTAAGGAACACTTCAACCAGCCATCTAAAATGTTACTGTCTAGAAGAAGGACAGTTGTATAAAATGTAAAGAAAAAGTAATGACATTTGGTGCATTTAAAAAAAAAAAAAAGCCACTTCTAGGTGGCATGTGCTTAAAAGCCATATATGTAACACAAGGAACTTTAACAGGCCACAGTTAAAGGTACTAGAACAACAGTTGAAGACGATTAAAGGATGAAGAGGAGTGTGTTCAAGGCTTCAGTGAAAATGAACTTCACCTCAGGTCCCTTAGTTAAGGCAACTGTTCGTTATTATTTTCTGAAACAGACTTTAGGCTTCGTGTTTTATGGAAATAAAGAGATTTGGTTAATGGAAGAGTAACAGTGAACTAAGAAATTTGGTATTTAGCAGCTTTGTGATATTGCATTCTCCATTATGATTTAAATAAATGACAGAAACAATTCTAGACTTTGTCATGGGCTTTTACCACGAGTTTAGACCCTTCAGTATAGTAAGTTCAAACTTTATTGTCCAAGCGTCCACCTTCAGTCTGATCCGTTTAAGTCTCTCTTGAGTTATATCCTCTTTCTGCTGTGCTGAGGGTAGCAGCCACGGAACAGGCACACGCAATTTATCTTTCTAACAGTTGTCTTTGCACTTTCTTTCATACTATGCTCTTGACTTTTTCAACTTGGAGCCACTCCTGTTATACTGCCTGTAAGGAATCTGCCAACTAACAATAACTTCTTCAGCAACAGACATAGACAATAATTGGAAGAGTTTCTGAACCATCAAGTTGTGCACATTAGTAATCTGTAACAGTGTGATTACTGTTACCTTTCTCCTTCCCCTTCTGCATACTTTGTTGCCTCTTGTCTTTAATGTTATTTTAATCTCTTTGGGGCAGGGACTGTGTCTTCCTGTGATTAGCATAGTGGAGCCCCAGCTATGATTGGGGCCTTCGAAATGTTACTGACGTGCAAACAAATAAAAAAACCCCAAAACACAAAACCAAACCAAAATTGGCCACTGTGGATAAGGTACTGCACTGGGAGTGAGGAGAACTGAATTTCTGTTCCCAGCGGGGTCAGAGACATGCTGTGAGACACTGTGCAAATCGCTTCAACCCTCTCTGCCTCCATTTCTCCATCAGTAAAGTGAGGATATTTCTTCCTTTATTAATAAAGTGCTTTGAAACCTACAGCCCAAAAGCATTATAAAAGAGGTAAGTAGTATGATTATTAAAAATAATACTCAAATATCCAACTCTTGTTCACTGCTAAGAAGTTTCTGTACCATTTGGCCAGAGGATGACAGTGTTCAGAATAGTGGATATAGTGTTAGCTTTCCTGTTACTGAAAAGCAACTTGTTTATGAAGGAAAAAAAAGAACTTGCAAGAAAAATACAATCAAATTTTCCACTTATGAAGTGTTCGTATGTTTAAAACAGGAGTACATGAAGAACATGTGGACTGTACCAGTTCTGGAGCAGCACAACACTTTCTTTTAACTTTGTGTTTTAAAACACAGTGTCAGCATGGCAACGTATTCCAGACTTGTGTGTATGGTTTTTAGCTTTTAGCAAAAAACAAAACAAAACAAAAAAAACCCCTATTATTTTTATATCATATATTTTCCTATTTGATGTCTTATCTTGCCACCAGTTCCCGGCTCTTCTGCTTCCCTGCTTGTTTTTGTCAAAGCTTCTTTTTAACTACCTTTTTACTTAAGAGGCTTAGAAGATCCAAACTAAAATCCTTTTAGATTCTTCTGAGATACAGAATTTGCAATGGGGGGGGGATTGTGTTGGGTTGTGACATTGAATTTGTTAGTGTATATACAGTCACTACTATCCAATTCTGTATTTGTTGAGGTCACCCTGGAATATCATTCCCTTTTTATAAAGCAGTTGAGGTCAGAGGTTTTGTCCGTATATTGTGCACTGCTGGCTCAATTAAAACTGTAGAATTATCTGATGGGAGGCTTTGTCACGTATGTAAACTTGGAGAATATTACATAAGTTCTACCTACTAAATACTCTGCGGAGGAAAACGCCTTCGTTTATCATTCAAGTTAGAACACAGTTATGGCTTTTGATACTTTCTGGTTGTTGATTTTCTCTACTAAGTGTGTGAATAAATTCTTTAGAATTAACCCATGTTGCCTCTAACATATAGGAGAGGAAGAGATGATTGTGTCAAGGAGTAACTTTGTTGCCTTAAATAGTCTTATTTATATATCAGAACATAGCAGTGAACTTGATCACAGCTACAATATGAATTGTCTCATTTTTTTCATTCTGGTGGAACTTCTATTGAAGAATCTTGTGTTTGAAATCTCAGTATTTTAAATTCCATTTTATAGATTTGTCTCAGGTTTGTAAAATAGTGTATACTTATAAACTTGGACATGATCTCGGTCTCTCTTCCAATGCCTCTGGGCATTGATGTGCTAGAAGTGTAAAGTAGGAAGCTCCAGTGAAATGTGGATGTGTCCAGAAATGTCTGTTCAGCCTTAGAGGTATCATGTAGTTATTATCTAAGTTTTCTCTGATACTCTTGCTAAGTGTTTACTCTGCAGTTCTTACATGTTCTGAATTTAGAGCAAGAGAGTGCATTAAATAAAATAACGAAATGTGTTTTAAACAGCAATTCTGTAGTATGTGTGGGTCCCTCTGCATGTACCAATTTTGTATTTTTAAATCTTGTTTTCCAATTAGGGACTGCAGATAGGGACAAGAGAATTGGAGGAGATGGGAGCAAAGTTCTGTGTTGGCTTACTGCGTTTAAAAAGAATGTCCTCATCTTTGGAATACAATCTGCCTTCTAGTCTGTTGGATATTGAAAATGAGCTGATTGAGTCAAGCTGTAAAGTGACAAGGTGTAGTAGACATTTATTCTATTTACTTTCTTTTCAGGAAAAGTATTTCAAAAGTTTCTCAAGTGATGTAGATTCTCTCAAAAATATGCTTCCATTCATCAAAAATAATGTTGATGTGTTGTGACATGTTAGTGTAACAAGAATGTGTATATATTTAAGGCTTATTGTGTTCATTCAATAGCTTCAAACTTTGAAATAAAACAGTAAATATACAGAGTAAGACTATATGTCACTTTTGTGCCAAGATAAACACTGGCAATTTTAATGTCATCCAGGAGTTGTTATATGCAGTAAAACTCAGTAGGTCTTATATCTCGATTGTCTCTTTGAAAGCATTATAAAATTTTTTTTACTGCTGGCTATAGTATTAAAAATTTGTTTAGACAGGCTTGAAGTACATGAGTTAACACACTGTTAGAAGTTTTTCTTCCAAATCTTTTTTTCGTTAGGGTCACAAAAGAAATGTATCTACCCAGTAGCTAGCTTATTAAACTGCTGATTCTTAAAGCTCTAGATAGGTTTGCAAAAGTACGCGTGCTAGTGCATATTTCGATTCATGTAATTCATCATTGAAGTATCCACGTGCATGCACATGGTAACTGGGGATGCACAGTGAATAAGTGATTTCAAGTGTACAAGCATCTCTTTCTGAAGATCTGGTTAGAGATTAAATAAAGCAGAGTTCCAGACTTCAGAAAATCATTAAATTAGAAAAAGAGTAAGATGTACACACTATAGTACGTTACCACTTGGCATACTTAGAGCTGAAAACATTTTTATAGTGGCCTTGGCTGTAGCCTCTACTTAGCTAAAGCAATTTGAGAGGGGAAATGGAATTTATTATTGGTTTTGTGCAACTGAAACGAGGAGGTGCTTGAGACTAAGACTTTCATTAGATGCTAGACTAATGAACAGTTTGATGGTAGACCATACAAAACTAGCAAAGACGTGGGAGGTCATTGGTGGTACTCTAAAGAATGGGGAATTAATGTTTAGTTTCAGCATTTAACTACATAAGTATTAGCAGAATATGGAGTACTG
Source organism: Buceros rhinoceros silvestris (assembly GCF_000710305.1). Lineage (NCBI taxonomy): Eukaryota > Metazoa > Chordata > Aves > Bucerotiformes > Bucerotidae > Buceros > Buceros rhinoceros. Next base: position 34,504 of record NW_010430915.1, read on the forward strand.
AAAAAGATTGGAGCTTGTGTTCATGATTACGTTGTTTACAGGTAGTAATGAAAAGTGAAGTATAACCTAAAAGGTGATAAGAACTGTAGATGTAACAATAGGAAAGTGTCTTAAAGAAGTGGTTAAATGTATGAGGAGTAGCTGGACTGTGTAGATATCTACCACTTTAGTGATGGCTGGATCACCCAGTATCATTTCCTTACTAGTACAGCATTAGCATGCTTGTAATGGACAGATTCTTATTGTCGTATCAGGTTTTGTGCTTGGTGAGTTAGTAATCCCTGGAAGTGATGGGATCAGAAAGCTTTGGCGTAACCCAGATGCCAGTGTGTGTAAGCCTCGCTGAAGTTTAAGTAGACTCACTGAGGGAGAGTCATATGGCGGATGATGAAAAAAGCAGGAAGTGCTTTACAGTTGTTGGAATGGCATTAGCAGCATTTCAGTCAGTAAGAGTGCCTTGGTATTGTTTCCTGTACTAATGTGACATTGATACCAAAACAATGGTAGCAGCAGAGAGTAGTGCTCAGCATTTGTAACACTGGTGTTCAGTGTATGAGTCTAAATTTTCATTTGATGTTGTATGAATTGCTGTCAGCCTTGAATAAAACCTCAGTGTCCTTGGTTTATTGAACTCTTTTTCTTGTATTCCTTGCCGCATTTGAAAAGTTGGCCATTGGAATGAATTGATGTAATTACCTGCTTTGCTCTGAAAGGTCTCTTGCTTGTCCATTTGTGTAGCATAGTAGTTTAGTGAGCAATGCTAGAGGGAGATGAGCATAGAAATCTACTTCCACTGCTGTTATGCCAGGGGCTAAGACAGTTGACCATCGCATAACTGTGGAAAGCAGTTCTCTTATCCTAAGCTTTTGGATTAGAAAAACACAGATTCAGTGGATTTTGTCTCATGGACAGGGACCATCTGTCTAAGGAGAAAAAAAATGAATTGCTTATGTCTTATTTTGTATGTGTTGCCAGGGATTCTGGATATGTATCATCTGAAGGTAATCTGTTTGGGATTTTTCCTAAATACTTGAGGACCTTATGATCTGGTTGACATTTCAGTTGTTCTTTAGGTTGAATGTAAGTGCGGACAAAAGAGAACAAAAGTTGAGATGTGAAAAATGTTAACTGCTGAGAAACTGTGTAGGTGCTTGAAAAATTCTATAGTGCACCTCAGGTAGATATATCTCTTGAAATAAAGCTGGAGATCAAGGGGCAATGTTTTATACTGTAAAACTTTTGAGAGGAATCACCAGATGGAATTCCATCTTCATGCTAGACAAAGTCTTGCATTACAACATGAGTTGTTTTGATTACGGTTTTCCTCACAAGGCTCTTATCAAAACGAAAAGCAAAACTAGGAGATGGAGAGCAGGAAAGAACATGACAGCTGCCTTCAAATACAAGAAGAGAAGATGCAAAGGTGGCGTTAAATTACAACGAGAAAAGTCAGTCTAGACTTTAGGTAAAAATTCTATATGATAAGCAAAAATTTAGTTCTGGAGTAGTCATCTGGGGAAGTTGTAGAGTCTCCAGAGGAGATAAAGAATAGTATAGACAGGTTTCAGTCTCAAACAGCAGAGGAAACAGCTGAATTAGTTTTAAGGCACAGAGGTACACAAAGGGGCTGTGGGAAACATCTTCACTAAGTATCACAAGTTATTTATTAGTAAATACTAAATAGTTTAGAGTCACTTTGACTCTCTTCTTTAAAGCATTGCTTTACAGCATTCTCTCAAAACATGTGCATGTAAGCTAGAAAGTGACTGTGAGGGACCACATGGAAAAAGAACAAACCCTTTCTGGGAGGTAAACATGCTGGGTTGCCTCTTTGAAGTGCCTGCACACTAAGACATACAGCATGAGGAATAAATACAAAAAATTAAAGGTCTGTGTGCAGTGGCAGGGCTATGATCTTGTTGGAATCATGGAAATGTGTTGGGGTGCCTCACACAATGGGAGTCCTGCAGGGGAGGATATACAGGCCAAGTAAGGACAGGCTGGGAAGATGAAGAGAGGGAGCTGCCCTTTATGTGAGAGAGCAGCTGGAACACATAGAGATCTGCCGGGGGTTGAATGGATGAGTATTAAAGAGCAGACTACTCTGCGTGACATGGTAGTGGGTGTCTGCTGTAGGCTGCCTGGCCACGAAGAACAAATGGATGAGGCCTTCCTCAGACAGCTAAAAGCAGTCCTGCATTTGCAAGCCCTGGGCCTTGAGGGGCACTTTAACCACCCCAGTATCTGCTGGAGGAACAGCACAGTAGGGCGTAAGCAATCCAGAAACTTCCTGGAGAGCATTGGTGACAAATTCCACACCCAAGTGATACAAGAACCAAGGAGAGGTGCTCTGCTTGGTCTGGTACATATCAGCAAGGTTGTGCTGTTTGGAATATGAATATTGAAGGCAACCTTGGCTGCAGTGATCTTGAGATGATGGACTTTCAGCTCCTGAGAGAGCAGGGCCAAGAGCACAACACTGGATGTGAAGAGAGCATGCTTTCATCTCTTCAGGGGTCTGCTTGGAAGGGTCTTGTGGAATAAGACCCTGGAGGGAAAAGGAGCCCAAGCAAGTTGGTGGGTATTCAAGGACCACATCCTCCGAGCTCAAAAACAGTCCATCCCCATGATCGGGAACTTAAGCAAAAATGCCAGGAAGCCTGTGTGGATGAATGAGAAACTCCTGGCAAAACTCAAAGATGTAAAGGGAAACATAGAAGGTGGAAGCAGAGACAGGTAACCTGGGAAGAATATAGACACACTCTGAGTATGCAGAGACATGGTTAGGAAAGGCAAAGTCCATCTGGAGTTGAATCTGGCACGGGACGTCGAAGGCAACAAGAACGGCTTCTCCAAGTATGTAAGTAGTAAAGGGAAGACTAGGGAAAACATGATCCTAGTGCCGAATGGGACAGGAGCCCTGTTGACACAAAACATGAAAAAGACTGAGGTACTGAATGCCTTCTTCACCTTAGTCTTTACTAGCAAGACCAGCTTTCAGTAATCTAAGGACCCAGAGACTGAAAAAAGCCTGGGGCAAGGGCGACTTACCCATAGTAGAAGAGGAACAGGCGGGAGAATACTTAAGCAAACTGAACTTAAGTCCATAGGTCCTGATGAGATACACCCACAGGTGCCAAGGGAGCTTGCCGATGTCACTGCGAGGCCACTCAATAATCCTTGAACAATCATGGTGATTGGGGCAGGTGCTGGAAGACTGGAGGAAAGCAAATGTTATTCCTATGCTCAAGAAATGCAAGGAGGATCTAAGGAACTACAGGCTGGTCACCCTCATCTTGATCCCTGGGAAGGTGATGAACAACTAATCCTGGAAGCATTTCCAGCCACATGGAAACATGGCCACACCAGTGCTGATACAAGCCAGGATGCCATTGGCCTTCTTGGCCACCTGGGCACAGCTGGCTCATGTTCAATTGGCTGTTGACCAGCACCCCCAGGTCCTTCTCTGCTGGGCAGTTTCCAGCCGCTCTTTCCTGAGCCAGTAGCGTTGCAGGGGGTTGTTGTGGCCCAAGTGCAGGACCCAGCACTTGGCCCAGTTGAATTGCATACAACTGGCCTCAGCCCATCGATCCAGCCTGTCCAGATCCCTCTGTAGAGCCTCCTGACCTTCAAGCAGATCAACACTACCTCCCAACTTAGTGTCATCTGCAAACTTGCTGAGGGTGCACTCGATCCCCTCATCCAGATCATCGATAAAGATGTTGAAGAGGACAGGCACCAATACCCACTGGTGACCAGCTGCCAGCTGGATTCAACTCCATTCGCCCCCACTCTCTGGACCCAGCCATCCAGCCAGGTTTTTACTCAGTGAAGTGTACAGCTATCCAAGCAACAAGCAACCAGTTTCTGGAGAAGAATGTTATGAAAATGGTGTCAAGGGCCTTACTAAAGTCCATGTAAACAACATCCACAGCTCTTCCCTCATCCACTAAGCAGGTCACCTTGTCATAGAAGGAGATCAAGTTGGTCAAACAGGCCCTGCCCTCCATAAACGCATGGTGATTGGGCCTGATCACCTGACTGTCCTGTACGTGCCGTGTGATGACACTCACGATGATCTGCTCCATGATTTTCCCCAGCACTGAGGTCAGACTGACAGGTCTGTAGTTCCCTGATCCTCATTCTGGCCTTTCTTGCAGATCGGCGTCACATTTGCCAGTCTCCAGTCAGCTGGTACCTCCCCTGTTAGCCAGGACTATTGGTAAGTGATGGAAAGTGGCTTGACGATCACCCCCACCAGCTCTCTCAAAACTCTTGGGTGGACTTGGGTAGACTTCTGCACATTTAAGCTGAGACGCAGTTCACTCACTGTTTCCTCTTGGATTATGGAACCTTGATGCTGCTCTCCATCTCCACCATCCGGTTCTAGAGGCCAAGCACCCAGTGAGTTGGTCTGACCATTAAAGACTGAGGCACAGAAGGTATTGAAGCACCCCAACCTTTTCCTCATCTTTGGTCACTGTACTTCCTATTGCATCCAGCCATGGATGGAGAGTCTCCTTAATCCTCCTTTTGCTATTAATGTATTTATAGAAACTTTTTTTGTTATCCTTTATGTTAGCAGCCAGATTAAGCTCAAGCTGGGCTTTTGCCTTTCTAATCTTCTCCCCTGCTTAGTCTCACAAAATCCTTTTAGTTTTTGTGAGTGACTTGCCCCTTCTGCCATAGGCCATAGACTTTCTTTTTCTTCCTGAGCTCCAGCCAGAGCTCTCTGTTTAGCCAGCCCGGTCTTCTGCCCTTCTGGCTCGCCTTGCAGCTCACTGGGACAGCCTGCTCCTGGGCTTTGAAGATTTCCCTCTTGAGGATTGTCCAGGCTTTCTGGACCCTTTGTCCTTCAGGACTGCCACCCAAGGGACCCTGCCAACCAGTCTCCTGGAAAGGTTAAAGTCAATCTTCCGGAAGTCCAAGGCAGCAGTTCTACTGATGCCCCTTCCTACTGCTTCTAGATCTGAAAATTCTATTATCTTATGATCACTATGTCCAAGATGGCCTCCAACCTTCACATCATCCGTGAATCCTTCTCTGTTGGTAAACAACAGATCCAGCAGGAAGTCTTCCCTGGTTATTTCCCTCAGCAGCCATGTCAGGAAGTTGTCTTCCACACGCTCTAGGAACCTCCTGGACTGTTTCCTCACTGCTGTATTCAATTTCCAGCAGACACCTGGTAAGTTGAAGTCGCCCACAAGAACAAGTGGCAGTGATCGTGAGACTTCTCCTAGTTGTTTGCAGAATATTTCGTCTACACCATCTTCCTGGTTGGGTGGCCGGCCTATAGTAGGCTCCCACTGTGATGTCTGCCTTGTTGGTCTTCCCCCTGGTTTTAATCCATAAGCATTCTACACTTTTGACGCTATCTGCCATAGAATCCTTATAAAGAAGCTGGTGAAGTATGGGCTGGATGGGCAGATAATGAGGTGGATTGAAAACTGGCTGAACAACTGGACCAAAAGACTGGTGAGCAGAACCACAAAGTCTTCTCTAGTTGGAGGCCAGTACCCAATGGTGTACCCCAGGACACAATACTGGGTCCAGTCCTGTTTAACATGTACATTAATGACTTGGACCATGGGGCAAAGCCACTGTAGGCAGTGATAGCAGGCTTCCAGACAACACTGGACTAGGAGTGGCTGGTCCAGAGGGGCCTTGACAGACTGTAGGTGGTCCGCAGGTATCTCATGCAATTCAGCAAGAAGTGTGAAGTCCTGCACTTGGGGAGGAACAACCCCAGGCACCAGTATATGCTGGGAACTATATGTCTGGAAAGCAGCTTTGCAGAAAACGCTGTGGGAGTCATAGTGGACACCAGCTTGAATGTGACCCATGAACATGAGCAATATGCCCTAGCTGCAAAGAAGGCGAATGGTATCCTGCATTTCATTAGGAGTGTAGCCAGCAGATCAAGGGATGTGATCCTTATCCTGTTCTCAGCTTTGGTGAGGCCATACCTGGCGTGCTGTGTCCAGCTCTGGGTTCCCCAGTGCAAGAGAGACAGGGGCATACTGGAGAGAGTCCAGTGAGGGGCCCCTAACATGATGAAGGGACTGGGAGCATTTCCCATAGGAGGAAAGGCTGAGAGCAGTGACTGTGAAGGTGTAGAAGAGAAGGCTCAGGGGGCGTGTTACGAAGATCTACAAATACATAAAGGGAGGTTGTAAAGAAGATAGAGCCAGGCTCTTTCTAGTGGTGTCTGGTGACAGGCTAAGAGACAATGAGAACAGACTACAGAGGAAATTCCATTTAAGCATTATATATTGTATATACTATATACTGTATACTATATAATGGCTATATATATTTGTTGTGAGGGTGCTCAAACACTGGAACAAGTCTTCCGTGGAGGATATGGAGTCTTTATCTCTGGGCATATTCAGAAGCTGTCTGATTGTGGTCCTTGGCAGCCTGCTGTAGGTGGCCTGGCTTCAACAGGGATGTTGGACAACATGACCTTCCAACCTTGGCCATTCTGTGGTTTTCTGAGAAATGAGAAACATATTTAAGTCTATCTTCAGAAGAGACAGAGGGCTACTGTTGTGGGCAGCTTCAAACTGGAGTGCTAATTTAGGTAATTAGAACAGAAGGTTCAAAAATCACAATGTAGTTATATTTCTTTCCTCAGAACTTTTACAGCCAAGCTCCTGATCCCTTGTCATTTCTGCCATAGAGGCTTTAATAATTTTGTAAATACAAATTCTTCCATAAATACAAATTCTTCCATAAATACAAATTCTTCCATAAATACAAGCTGGCGGAAAGGCAGTTTCACTTGACAGCTATTGTGGATGGCCTCTAAAGAGTAATCTTTCAGCAAGGGTGTGTGTGTCTTTCTTGAGAAAGACAATGCACACTTGTGTGCATTGGTGCAGCATGTTGAACTTCAAAATTTAATAATGACATGTTTCTCCTATTTATCATACTTCCCAGTTTTTAAAAGTGTTACTATTTTCATTTGCAGCTACTATTATATGTTAATGAGGCTAATATTTTTCCCATCCATAAGTGTTACATCATTTTCGATGTGGCTTTGAGTAAATTAATTATCAAGGTGGCATTGAAAAAGAGCCCCAGGTTTCCACATAACTTTATATCAATAGCTGCCTCAGGCACAGAGTCTGTATTTTATGTTGTCTCTCTGGGTTAAGTCATCATCCCAGTTCATAGGTAATTAGTGGTTGGGCTTTGGAAAAAACAGTTCTGCATTTCTGAGTTTGTCAGTGTTACTCATGATGAAGTGGCCTTAAAACAGCATCTGTTGCATTGTCATACAAGAGTCACTCCCCACAGAATCTGCCAGAGAGCTAAAGAGACATCAGAAACCTCTTAGTACCAGGATGGGATAAAAAAGATTGAGGAGCCATGTACTGGCCAGCCTTCTAACGTACCGCTTTGCATGAAAACAAGAACAAGAAAGTCCACTTCTAAAGGTATTGGAAGGAAGTGATTTCAAAAAGTCACTATAGTTCTTGACCTTCTTTCCAGGGTACTGGGGGAGTAGCAGCTGGTTATGCTTTACCGTTCTGGTTAAGGTTTTAACTGATCCACAAACTGTAGACAATTAGATGAAATTGTGGTAAGGAAGTAGAAAACTATTGTCTGGGTTAAATGTTGGTGCTAGATGTTACCTTAAACTAAGACCAGGATTACTGCTTTCTAGGATTTCTGAAACTTTAAATATCTCAGCACTATCATTTATTAAGAGACATTTTCTCATATTAGTGAAACTAATTTTACAGTAAAGGTATTGGTTATGGTCCTGGTTCTCAAATAGGGTTTCCGTAGGTAGTCTGTACATGAGTTGATCAGCTTCTTTAAAAGTACGTGCAAGGATAATACTTCAGACTTAGTAGTTCTTCTGTAGCAGACTTTTAAAGCACATTGTTTATGATGGGTATGATAATGCCTCCAGTGAGTTAAAGTTTGCTACTGCTTTCTTTTTGATAGCAAACCTGAGTAATGCTAGATGAGGAAAGAAACAACTGGGAAGGTGGGTTATTTTGATGTTACAAAATAAAAGAAATTCTGGAGAGAGTGATATGATTAGACAAATGTAGTCTGAACTTCTTTCTCTAGCTGAAATACTTCTTTAATCCATCTAGCTCTAGATAAACTATTATGCACCAAAATGAATTGCTTGTAAAGTACGACCATGACGGGAGCAAGGGGAAATCTGCCTCTGACTTATGTTTTGTTGCTGAGAGTGGGGGGTATGGGGACTGTTTTATACTGGATTTTCTGCAAGCACTAGTAAAAGACTTACTCTGCAAAAACACAAAACAGTTGGCTTGGCACATGTGAACAGAGATGAAAAATAACATGAGGATTATAATAAGGTTAATATTATTGTGACTGTACATGGAAATGTTTGTAATTCTGTTGTGTGAGTAAGGTAACTGGTACTTAGGAACTTCAGAAGACAAGACAGTTCAGTTCCATCCCAAAAGACCAGGTCATGGAAACTACAAAAGTAATTGTACTGTAAGACAATTGTACTGTACAGAGAGAGATCATTGAATAACTTCCTTCAGTGTTTTGAAATTGAATTTGTCTGTGTGTATATATATATATATATATAAAATCCCCTAATCATGACCTTTGGGTGTTACACAGGTACAGATGGTGTAAGATAATAACCAGATGCTTCTGCACTAAAAAGTTAAGGCAGAGGAAAACAAATAAGATTTTGTGCATGTTAGAGTTATGGTTTTTATCAGATAAGGAACATTGACATAAGAAATATTGAACTTCCTTGGAGAAATCTGTTAACAGCTGTTCAGATTTTTCTAATGTCTGATGTCTTTGTTTCTTAAATTTATTACATCTATTTTAATAACACTAAAATAGAAGAATATGTGGCATGAAGTAAGAAAAATAGGTGCTTTGCTCTCAGTGTTCATTTAGCAATACTGTATATGAGAGTCTGTGATGAGAAAACTAAACGTGTAAGTTCTAACAACTTATCTTTAAAATGTGCCATTAAGACTGAAATATGTTGTACATTTGTACCTGACTCTCTAGTGTTCTGATTCCACCTTAAAAGTGATTTGATAATCATAACTATTTATACAGAGATTTCTTTTAATTCAGTAGTACTGCTTTTTACTTAAAAGGGGGAATGAATCAGACACTTAACAGGGAATGTTTTTCAGAGAAAAGTGCAAACTGTACCACTGTCTGTGTCACTACTGGAATATTGTCCTATTATCACACTGACCCTTTTTTCAAGTGTGAATTTTCTTAAACTTTGTGTAACCACAGCAGACTTAGATACAGACACTGATTTTTCTATACCTGCTGATGCACCATCAAACAGATTAGTTTAACCAGAGTTACCTAAGCAATCATCTGTAATTAAAAACATTGAAAAATATTTAAGTACCTAATGCTTAGTCTGGCAAAATGTTCCTCTAGTAAATCTAGAACTTTTTCTTTTTTAATTATACTTTTAGTATCCACCTGAGACCAGAACAACCCATCTCTGTGCATGATAATAGGCATTTGCTATCCGGATAACTGGGTTGACTCCTTTTTATTTTGATAGCTGTGCTGTGTGCCATGGAAGCCATGTACGTATGTAACTTTTGCATAAGCAAGAAACTATAATTAGTTCACAGCACCTCCATTATCAGTAATAAAAGTGCCTTATAATCTTTTATGTTTGGACATTATCTTCTTTCATTCTTTGCTAAAGAGATGAGGTGGAATTAAGAGATGGTCTGATTTTTGTTTCCTGAGGCTCAGAAACCAAGTTCTGCTGCATACTTCAGGCCATCACACTTTTTGCCTCAGTTACTTGGAAAATTCTGTCTAGAGCAGAGCAATTTTGTTCTGCTCCCTAGCAAATATGCCCATGTGACAATTGGGCCAGGTATGCTTGGGATCCAAGTTTCATGTCTTTGGTAGCATTCACTGCATGGCTTGGCAGAAAGTTCAAAACGTGCACTGTTTATCCATGTTGGTACTCAAGGAGGAGGTCTCACATTATTTATTCTTAGGGACTGGCTTATATTCAGAACTGAAATACATACTGTAAAACAGGTTGTAGCTGAAGGTCAACTCCTTTATGGGATAATAGAGGCCACATTCTTCTAGTCTGGATATTATTTTCAATAAATTTTAATATAATAGTATTTTTAAATGAATTCTAATGAAATCCACTTTGTATTGCCTCAGGACAAAGGCATAGTAGATGAGATCTTTCCTCTTTAGGAAAAAAAAAAAAGGCATGAGGAAAATTCAAATTTTAACAGCTAAAGAAAAGTGAGGTTCAGCATAGATTTTTCCCTGGTCTTTCATAGTTTGGGTTTTTTAGAGGGGCAGGAGTAGGTTCTATTTAAGCAGTGTATTTGTGTGATCGCTGAATTAGTTTTTGAGGCTTGTTTTTTTCCCTTCTACAGGGAAAAAGAGAATGGATACTGCCTCAAGATGTTGCAGTTCATTCAGATTCTGTAATCATAATTTTTCTTGTCATCCTGAGGGTGTGAGAGGCACTCCCGAATGTTTTGCTAGAAGGCTACAACTAGTTTACATAGATATAAGTACCAGCTCCTAGTGACACCTGTGATAAGGCTCAGCAAACTTTTGAGCTCTTCTTTTCCCACTTTCCAGTCTAACATGGTGAAATGTAGAGAAGCTTGTGGCTGGTATTTCTAGGTACTCTCACAGCTGAAGCACAGGGGAGCTGGACTCCCTAGCTGTATGAGACCTCACTGCTGTTTGGACAAAAGGTTTGCTTGCTAGGATTTCCTTGCTCCCTGCCCACCCCACCCCACTTTCTCCATCCCAGAAAGGATCTGACTGCTTTACCCTGCAGCAGAAATCTCTCTGTGTGTAATTAACAGGAAATAGATTTTATTTTCTGTTTTAAAAATTTTCTATTTCTTAGTGCTTTAAAAAACAGATTTTTTTTATTAGCACCTCTTGAAACCTGTATGTCAGATCTGTGAAATATGTTGTCCATTTCTCCTTTGATTCAATCCTTATGTCCAGACTGCTAAAGTTTTAGTGTTTCTGTACAGTTCTGGACAAGATATTAAAAATATCTATCAGCTGAGGTATCTATTCGTTAGTTATCTATTCAATCAAGTGCTGGAAATATACAAAGAGCCTCTACTGAGTATAATTTTTAAAGTTAATTTCTGTTCCTCTTCAGAGGTTCAGTCATGGGTCAGAAAATAGTCACAGTTTTTTTGCTTTATATGCCCAGACTTCCATTCCCATTATTCTATTATAATAAAAGTACTGCTGATCCTTTCCTCATACTTACATGATTCATAGCTCGTTACTTATTATTAGAGATGGATGAGAAGCTACCTACAGAAAGTGCAGGTAAAAAATAGAAGTATCAAAGAGTAGCTTTTACACAGCTGTAAAGTTCCTGTAATGTTAGAATAGAGCAGTGAGTCAGATTGTAGTTATTTTCTTTATGTTTTGAATGTTACTGGTGTTACTTTATACAAAACTACAATTTTAATGCTGTAGAGGATAAGCAGGCATGTTAAAACATTCAGTCTGAAACACACAGAAGCACTGCTTTTATTTTTTGCAAGTGATTTTGAGGGTTTCTCAATTTCTATTTTGTTTTTAAAAAGGTGAAGTAAATATTAGTACTTGAAAATATACCTACAGTATTTCATTACACATAGGTGCAGTGACCATGAGTTCATTTCAAACCATGTCTGAAATATATTAGACTTAAGAAAAATAAAGCAATAAGTAGATTTATTTCCCTCTGGCAGTGCACTTTAACATTTTAAGTGATGAATTAAATACTTTATTTTTCTTCAATTATTTCAAACCCATTTGCTCAATATTTTCCTCCTGGTTCCAAATGGAAAAGATTAGACTAAATTTAATACTGATCTTGTAGAAAGAATTATAGTTGTGGTGACAGGTTTGATGAGGTCTGTATGTGATGAAATAAAAACACATGACTGCAGTCATAACACTTAGGACTGACAGGAATTATCCTTTGCGCAATAACTTGACCTCTTTTTGGAAATCCTAGCTGTTTCATTGATTCTTTTGAGGCTTATTGATGTGTTCTAGAACATGGTGTATTTTTGTTTGTTAATGTGATTTAATTATAGCAGAGAAGCAGATTGAGGTTTTGGGACACAGCATGTCTAGAAAATGGTAGAAAAAGTAGACTGGCAAAAGGAGCTGCGGGAAAGAAAAAATCTGACACAAAATCCATTTCTGTTAGTCTTACACTTCAGAAAAGACATCAGACTGGTGGGTCAAGGAGCGAGGAATACACGCAGTGAGATTGTGTCCAAGATCTTGCAAATGGTCTCTCTGTAGGCTGTGAGAGACACTAGATTTGTCCTACTTTATTCCACACCACCCCCCCTCAACTCTTAAACTTTGTCCAGACATCTGCATACTTATAACCTCCACCTGGGAATAAAAACTTTCTCCTTCCTACTCTCCTGCAGCATTTGAGCTTTTTTTGGCCTTTCTTCTGGTACCTTGGGAGTACATCTTTAGTTAAAAAGAAGGCATTTTGTCACAGAACCACAGACTGTTAGGGGTTGGAAGGGGCATCTGAAGATCATCTAGTCCAATCCCACTGCTAGAGCAGGTTCACCTGGGTCAGGCTGCACAGGATCATGTCCAGGCTGGTTTTGAAAGTCTCCAGAGAAGAAGACTCCACAGCCTCTCAGGGCAGCCTGTTCCAGTGCCCCATAACCTTAAAAATAAAGAACTTTCTCCCTGTGTTTAGGTGGAACTTCCTGCGTTCCAGGTTGTGCCTGTTGCCCCTTGTCCTCTTGCGGCACCACTGAAAAGGGGCTGGCCCCAGACTGGCGGGGCAGTGGCAGGTGGCAGTGCCCCTGCACCAGGGCGCTCCCCTAGCCTAGGTGAATGATTGTTTTTAATTCTGCGTAGGCTGTAGCGTGAGGGTACTGTTTGACTTCTCTAGGGCAAAATAAGGAAACTACTAATCTGGAAAAAACCAACAATAATCAAATAGAGACATGTAAGTATGATAAACAGGGTATATATTCTTCATACCATTTTTAAGCTTGTCTTCCACTCCTGGTAGTATGATCTAGCTGGCAATGTGGACTAGTCAGTGATTGCTGGATCCAGCTAATTTAATCCAGTTTTGAGTTTCACAAAATGTATTTTAGGGACAGCACAAAGTGTGGACGTTATTTTTTATCAAGATGTGGAGTGAAATTTTTTAACTCTAAAATCTGGGATATTTAAAAACAAGACTTAAACCCACCTTCTTATGGCTTAGAAGAGTTGAACATGTTGCTCTCCTCTTTAATCTTGGAAATTCCCCTGAGGAAACATCCTTACTGTTTGGGAAAAACTAGGTGAAGAGCTCCTGAAGGGGACAGCACATGCAGCTGTGTGTGTGATGTTGCCTACTGTAGCAGCATTGCTGATCCCTAGAAGAGAATAGAGACTCTAAAGGGAAATTAAAAATATGAAGAAATGATTCCTTTGTGATACTTCCTGACTCCCTCTCTCCTCTAAAATATTCCCTTCCCTGGCAATGCAGTCTCAAAAGGAATTATTATTATTCAGATTTTTCTCTCCTTCCTTTCCCAAGTAGCTACAACTCTCCATAGTTTGGCAAGGAATACTTCTTAATTTTTTCTTCCAGCATTGTAAAATGTATACGCTTCCCCTGTAGTCTCAGAAAACTGCTCGTCTCCATGGGGTTGAATTTGGTAATGATTGTGTCTGGCTTGTGGATTAATTTCTCTGTAATTGAGTTGTACAGATAATGAAAAATCCAAGTATATCTTTTGAGGGATAAATAAAATTTTAGTTTGAAAAAATGTACTATGTTAGTGACTAGCTTTATTTTTATTACATTTGGATCATTAGTGTAATTAAGAAAAAACATTGTAAGATATTGTTCATTAAAAAAATAATTAAAATATGTTTTAGGAAAAAAAATTATTAATTCCTAAATGCAGTGTATTCAATGGCAGGTGATGTAGAAAATCTTCTTTTTTAAATGAAAGAAATATTCTTAAAGTTTTTCATAAACTTGAAGACCACAGTATTGTATCAGGTATATTAATCAGCTATTTAGGAGTTCATCTTTTTTACCCATAAAATGTTGTTTAAGTAAAATCTGCAAAACTTCAGGTTTTCACATAGTATTCTCTTTTAACTGGTGCGACTTCAAAGAAAAGACACAGATTATGGCACCCCTTACATTACAGAACTGTAGCTGTATGATAAACAGCCTTTGCTAACCTGAGAAAAATAATGGTTTCCTTTTAAAAGGAAAAGCAGGAGGTGTAGGAGTAGAGGAAGAGGGATTATTGAGCAAGTCAATTAGAAGCAGCCCAAGGGAGAAGTTAGGAAATTAAAACCCATAGAATCAGCATGAGAGCAGCTAAAAATATATTGTCACAAGATATGCCAAGGGTGGGGAGCGGCAGGGAGTCAGATAAAGGATTTGATTAAACAGCAAGAGATTTTTTCAGGTGTTTTGATTTCTACATGTGTTGTGATCCAGCCTCAGTAAAACAGTGGAGTAATAATTACATTTTGCAGGTTTATAGTAAGCTTTAAAATGATGATTGATGGAAAGCTAAATATTCAAGGTTAACATTTGCTACATCAGAAGAAAACGTGCCTTGGTAAAGCAAATATACGAGTAGTATGCAGGTTTTTCCTTTGAGTGTAGAGCGTACTTGGCTACCATTTTGTGAAGAGGGCTCAAGAAAGGGAAGTTAAAAAATAATAAATATAATAAAAATCTTTATTTTCAGTCAGAAATTATTGAGAAGTCAAGGCGCATTGTCCTGGATGGTAGTAGACAGCTAAGATTATAAGGAGGCAGATTTGAGAGATAGTTTTTATGTTAAAGGTTTACGTGGCTCTGAACATGATACCTGTTCATGTATTCTAATGGTAATTTTACTGAATACAGAAAGTAATTTATAATGTTGATTTTTATTTGATGAAATGGGAAATGTCAAGGAAAAGCATCCCTCAGTTTCGATGAGACTTTTGAAGGCACACGTGCCAGAGCAAGTGTCTAAGATGTGTTACGTCAGGCACGCTGACTTTTAAGACTGTGCAGAGTGGCAGAATTTCTGAAAGTTAGGGACATGCCTGCATGCTTACACAGACATGAATACGTAAAATAAATTTAGACAAATGTTACAAAAATACATATTGAGCACATACACCTGTATGTTTTTCCAGACGATATAAAATAGGACATATTCTATGAACTGACCAGCCACTTCTAAGATGTGTGTCCAGTTCTCTGGTTTTTCTCCGTAAATTGATTTTATTATGTGCTTTTTTCAACTACATCAGCTATGTGAGTTTAATTTCCAAATAATGACACTTATTAAAAAGATTGAAGAGAAATTTTTAAGCACTTCACTGTTCTATATTATACCTCACTAACATGAATTTTTATAAGTGCCTCCTGTAATGCATTAACATCCTATTGTCAGCAGTTAATAAAATATTTGTCTTTGACATAGCTCGTTGTAGTTTTCTATTTCAGTATTCAGAATTATTAGTTAATGCTGGGCCCGCATTCAGATTCGATGGCTCCATTACCTGTGAATTGAATTACAGAGTCTGTCCTACAATTGCAGTGTGGACTCATTGCATATGAAAGCAAAGGAATCAGTATCTGCTTTAAGTGCAAAAAATCTGTGCACTTGCTGGAATGGGATACATCTGGTGAAGTTCCCTTCATTTTGTTCTTTAAATAAATGACACATTTAAACTTTTTTTTTTTCCCCTCAACATTTTTTTCCTTAGAATAAGCATTGGTAGGTAGTGACTTCCTAAGGCAGAAAGTGTCACAGGGCAAAACCACGGAAAAATTGTGTTATGTTGCTGGTTCTACCGCAGGTTCTTCATGCAAAGCATCTATCCTTAGGTGTGTTGGGTTCCCCACCTGTGTCTTAGCAAAGAATATTGGCTATTGTTCTTACTCTTTGTCCCTCCTAAATGGAAATAATTCTGTTCTGAACACCCAGTTCATTACCCATATAGCAGGTTGTTGCCGAGGGTGCAGCTTAAATAATCTTTAAAAGTATTTAGTTTTCTAGAGCGTTGATTTTTGCGTGGCTTAATGAGAACTAGCTTGTTCAGTGAACCATGATAAAGCTTGCTTTAAATGTAAATCCAGAGGCTGTGACTGAACTGAATTTTTGATCCTTTATTTTCTTACTATTTTAGGACTTCTGTCCTTTTTTCCCTAAGCTAGGACTAACATTTTTTCTCATTTGTTCTTCTGTTAATTTGTTAATTTCTTCTTCTGTTAATTTGAATTAACCGTCAATAGCACAAAACATTACAGAGTAGCATGTCATTGAGGCTACAGGGAGAGGAAGAGTGCTGTGAAATATATTTGTGTTGAATAAAGATTGCATTGCAGATTTCAGGTGGTCCACTTAAGCTTCTTAAAGACCTTCAGGAAGAAGCAGTGGTTAATCCTTTGAATTATAAAGCCACAGCCAAGCTAGGCTTTTGTGTGCCTTAAGACGAAATTCATCAAAATTGATGTGCGAACACTTTTACAAGTATCCTGTGATTTTTCTCAATAATAACATTCTCACTGTTTTGTATGAGTTCTCTATGATTTATTAGGTAAAATACATTACAAAACCTTCTTAGGATTTCATCTGAAAATAAAACTACTTATGAAATATTTAGAAATACTTAGCACTTTTAAGCAGAAAGCTTTTTATGTCCGTAGGGAGTTTAGTAAAACAGGGTGTGGAAAACACTTCCCCACTCCCTTTGTCCTAGGGAGGTCTGAGGATCAGAAAGTTGATTTTAACCTTTTTCCAGTTAATGTAAAAGTGTTAGACCTCTTACTCTTGGAGGCTAGTAGTTAAGGGCATAGACCGGTCTGTGGGTGGTGGCTCAGTTCTTACAACAGCTGCCTCTCACTCGCAAGGCTTAACGTACAAGTTTTAACTGTGTGCAAGTGTGAGGACCTGATAGGAGACAAGTGATTCATACGGGAACTTAATCTTAGTTGTAGGCATAAACGAGAGTCCTTGTTTTGTCGTCTCTGATATGTACAGTGTAACTTTTCACGATGCTTCTCAATAAAATATGTGTTCTTATAAAATACAGACTAGATTCCCTAATTGAGTTTTTAGACGCTCATCTGTTTTTCAGTTTGCCTCTCACTTATAGCAGCTGCTGTTTCTTTATGTAGTTGTATCCTTCTGCAGCGGCTTCTGATACTGCTATAATTAAAGGAGGTTCTTACAGGCCATTAATGTGGGTGTATAATGTGTAGCTAATTTGTCATGGCACATTTGGATGACGAGTTGTGTATGACTGGGTAATTAGTTCAGGGTCTTCCAAATGTTGTTTTGGCTCCCAGTTGTTTTCCATGCAATTAAAAAATCAATACTATTTCAGGTAAACTGCCCCTTTCCTGAGGTAATTTTTGGATTATTGTGTGTCAGGATAGGGACGGCGCTTGTTGTTGAATGTATTGTTCAGAGTAAAACCTCTGACGTGATTTATGCAATTCTTGTTCATTATAGCCCCTCGACATACGTTTTGGATGAAGATGAACCTCGGTTCCTTGAAGAAGTTGATTACAGCGCAGAGAGTAATGACGATCAAGACATTGAATTAGCTGATAATGCAGGGGTTTATGAGGCAAGTAATAACGAAGATGGACTTTCAGACTCAGATTCAACAAGGATACTCCTTTCCTGAACCATCTTTGCAGTCAGTAATAGGAAATTGAGTATCCTGGATTTTCACAGTCAAGGGGATATGCTTAAGGAAACACAAATAACTGGGGCCTGCCTAGCTCAAGGAAATAAATATTTCCGATTTCTGATAAATTGGCATTTGCTTTATTTAAGGAGCTCGGTGTTTTCCTTTAGCACTAAATAGATAAATTTATTTACCTGTTTATTTTCTACTAAATAGCACCGCATGGCATTTTGTGTCCTTAAACTCTATCTTCAGAGAAATGGATTATAATTTGTGGTGTGTCAGAGTACAGAAACTAGTTCTTTGTGGTACGGTTCTTTGAGTTGCTTTCCAGAAAACACGTATATACAGATTTTCTATATTAATTTGTGTATGTGTGTGTATATGCGCGTGTGTATACTGAGGTGAAGAGGGTTTTTTTCGGCATTATTTCAAAGATACCTGATTGTGTTTGAAGTAATGTAGTGCTTGCTCTGGAACCATTCAATAATTACTAAATTAAAAATTAGAAAATGATGTAAGAATTGTTTCACTTGTTTCTTGCTTCTGAGAATTACACCGTTTTGCCACAGTACTAGGTGAAAATACATCCTGTCTGTTCGCAGTTCAAGAATTTTGCACAGTCACCAATGCAGCCTTTGCATGTAAGAACTATGCACTTGTTTAAAACTTTTCCGTAAAATAAGCGTGAGTTAATATGAAGAGGTTTGGGGATTTTTTAAGTGTACACCTGACTACAAGAAGTGGTGTGTATGTTCAGCTACCCGGTTGCCCAGTTTTTCTTGTTTGATATGCACATAGCTGACAAGAGTTGACTTTACTGCGGACACATTGTCAATATACCAAATTCAAATTCTTTAAGAGGGAAGGTTCGGTTTGGTTTAAACATCTTTTGCCTGGTCTCAGTCCTGTGATAAACCTATTCTGAGAAGGAGATTGGACTGTAACTTCCTGAGGTCTCTTCTAGCCTGAATAATTATTCTGTGATTCTGTATTCTTCATATTTAAAGTCAAGCTGTCAGGCATGGAATTTATACTTCTTCATCTTCTCCTGTCACTTACTAATTCTTATTGCCTCTGCTTAGGATAAGATCTAATAGAGAAATGGACCCCGTTGCTTACAAAACTGACATGATTTGCCAAAAAAATTGAAAACATTTCCTAAAAAATTGAAAACAAATTTCCAAAGTTATTTTTGGTTGATGTGGCCCAATTGTGGCATTCATTTTCCACTGTGTGTGCAAGGGCTGTAAGAGCATGAAGAATACACTTCTGGGTTACAGCAGGTTTCTAACTGATGAGAACTTTGTGTGCATTTACTGATGCAAATAAAACTATTTTGGAGGGGAAAGGTGCCTTTGGTAGAAGGTTAAAAAAAACTGAAGATAATTAACTGTATCAGTGATTCTCAGCGGGGAGATGGATTTTCACCAGGATCTCCTGTTTCAGATGCAGCATTGTTTGGTCATACCTGTCCATACCATCCTGATTCTGAAACTGGGGAAGGGTTTTTTGATCCCTCGTGATATGCTACTATATTTTTGTATAAAGGCTTACCTTTATATTAATAATCAGGCAGCTTTGTGATGTAAGGGTGTAGTGGAAACATATACATTCTTGTCCCCTTATGAGTTTCTCTCTCTAGTGAAAATTATCATTCCTTGTGTTCTGTGTGCTGTAAGTAAGAAAGTTTATTTAATTCCCTGTTGAAGAGGACCCCTCTGTGTTGAAACTGGAGAGGAATTTGGGAACCTGCCAAATGGAAAGATTAGCCTTGCTGCAGAATTTGAACTGTCTTTAAGTCAGCCCAGTCAGAGCAGTGCAGAATGCCCCCGTATTTCTGTGTCAGCCTTACACTAATTATTTGCAGAAATAGATTTTCATCCTTAAGGACTTGTACTTCAGTACCTTACAAAAATAATTCTGAGTTAAATTTGAAGAGGAGCAGGATGCCACGTGTTGGTTAGCCCCATTGTGCATTTCTCCTTAGTTTTTTATATGAATCCATAGTAGTCCTGGAACACTATTTTCATACCGCAGGCAAGACAACAAATGTACTTCATCCATTTAGAAAGAATTGTAGCTTAGTAGTACAAAGTCATCATTTCATCCTGGGTGAATATGCATATGTGTTCTTCTCATCTCATCTACAGCTTTTAGTCTGTGCAGAGAAGGAGTTGTGAATGACTTACGTAATGGCTCAGGATAACAGCCACTTTCCTAAAACAATGATGTTGTGCTTGTACATTAGATTCTAATGCACTTATGTAGTAGATGTGCGCGTTTGGTTAAATGAGAGGTCAGTCTGGCAGTCGTGGGTCTGAACTTCTACCAGTGCAGTATCCGATGCAGAGCAGAACTTTGTCATCGCCTTGCAGATGCAAAGGCCATTACCTTTTTTCTGCAGCATTTCTTCATGTGCCGCAGGAAGGCAGAGTCTCCATTCATGCTCACAGGGATGCCAGTTCATGGGAAGCCCTGCCACAGAGGTTGCTGATCCACACTGTGTTTGTCTTTTCTCCACTACACATTGCTGTTGTTCCAGTGGTGTTGGCAGACACGTGCTGTTACCCTTTTTATCTGTTTTGTTGAGAAGTCTGGTGTTTGGTTGAAAATGGAACAACTGAGGCTTGAGCACTCCATTCTGTTACTATGGCATTCACCCCCAATAAAAGGGCAGAATGGATAGCAAACGATGGAAACGTCTATGAACTGTCACAAATCAATCGTCTAGCATAGCCTGTCCCAAACAATTCACTGTACTTAATTTATGCATTGGCATTCCAATGCGTTTCTGGTTTGAAATGATGCTCTTCACTATAAGCATGACTGATTCTGTATAGGACAAGAAAATACGTCTTTTTCCAGTAATAACAACAAACAAGATTATAAACAATAATTGCATCTGTGTTATTTACTGTCTTGCTTCTAAGTAATTGCTGGATGATGCATCACTTTATTCCCTTTCCAGGTATGATTCAAGTTGCAGCACTAATTTTGATGTTGTGTCTTCACGGGTGACATCCCCTGGTGTAATGTAACTTACAGCTAAGGCTGCAGTTTGTGCCAAAATCTTGCCTGGTTGTTTTCGGAGGTGGATTGCTTTATCAGCCTGACTTACCAGGGAGAGCAGTGTGAGTCTGAAATAAGCCTGCAGGAGTAGTAAACACTTCACAAAATGCAAAAATTCAAGGTTTCATATAGTTCATACTGTGACGCTGTGATAGAATCCTTCCGGTGTTATTATGCATCATCCCCAAATAACAGTACTTATTAATAAAAATACATAATAAAGAATTAATTGCAATCACTTTGCTTCCCTGTTATTGGTTAGTATTGGTTTAAAGGATTTCTCAACATAGCATTTGCAGCCATGTATCTACCTATAAGAATTGGAGTGTGCTTAGCATTGGAAAAAGGAGGATATTTTTGTTCTCTATCGAGCTCAAGTCAGTGTGCTGCAGGCTTAGAGTGCCATTTGCATATTAGTAGATTGAATTGTAACTCTCTTTAAAAGCTTAATATTCACCAATGTATGTAAAGCTTATGAAGACTTTATGAAAAGACTTATGAAGACTTTATGAAGACTTTATGAAAAGACTTATGAAGACTTTATGAAGACTTTATGAAGACTTATGAAAGCTTATGGATGACCCACGGTGAAGGCTGTTGCAGAGCACACAGAATAGGACAATCTTTCGGTGACCGTCCCTTCTACGCAGCTGACAGACTTTTCATCTGATTTAGGAAAAACACAAGTTCATTCCTCAATAATTCATCCCCTTGCAATGCAACTCAGAGTGCAGTTGAGGACTAAGTTATTTTTACTATTTTTATTTTTGCAGTAGCAATTCTAAGATTTGAGAGATTTTTTTGACGGAAAGCTTAAGATGAAAGTAGATCTGCAGTTCTGTGGAGCTGTCTGGAAAGAGCAAGTGGTTAACTAGGATTCATCAGTGTCACTTTTGCAAATAAGTATGCAGTTTTCTTAACTACGTCTGTCGTATTAGTTTAAGTTGAACAACTTCCTTCACAATCTCTGTTGAAGGGTATAGAAGAGTCACAGTGACTCTTAAATTAGTCTGAGGATATCTTTGTTTGATCAGTGATCCCAAGGTCGTCAGGATGTAAAGCATTTGATACGTGACCTTGTGTCTTGTTTGCTTAAACAAACCAACTGTAGATTGCTTTGAAAGAAGGGCTTCAAAATATGAAATGCTAAACAGCTTTGATGCCTAGTAAAGAATACATTATCTTAAATTATGGATGTCTTGGCTGTTTTTAATAGTATCATATAAATAATTTGTCTGGTCCCTGTAAGATACTTAATAACTATGAAACATACTTCTTCTGTTAGTAGAAAAAGTTAGGTGCAATTTTTTTTTTTTTTAAAGCATAATATTGCTAGTACAGCTTTTGCAGCAGTTCAGGTAGAATCATTGCAGAGAAATACAGTTTTAGGAAGAAAGGTTGCAGCACACCATAGGTTTTGCTGATCCAAATTTTGCATTTACCAAATGCCAACCAGCTGCTGCTTTTTGCTGCCTATGGAGCATTCTTGCCACGAGGTGTTTGTCCTTAGTGCGGGTGCGTCTTTCTTGCAATGGGCTTATTTAGCATGCATCATTTTTGAAGCTAGATTGGAAGAAGACATACTTAAACTAGCAGCACCACGTAGCACGACTGTAAATTTTCACTAGGCTAAATAATAAATGGCTAACGAAATCCCACGATAGTACTTCCATAGGTGAGCCTCTGCTGTTAACATGGAGTGGGGAGATTGGTTTATAATCACCTTCTTTGCACTTAGAAAGGTAAGATAATAAATGTGCAGAAGGATCTCCACAATTTAGTATAGGCTAAAAACTTTTTTCCGAACTTCAGACTACCCTTACCTACCTTTTGATCCTTCTCACTTTAAAAGAAAAACTTCTAGATGCACTTGTCATGTATTTAGAGAATATCACTCTATTATTTTTAGGGGTTTTTTCCTCCTGAAAAAGGCAACTGGAGTCTGAGGTAGTACTATTGTAGAAGTCTCTTAAGATCTGTCTTAAGATAACTTAATCTACATGAAGTGTCTCGATATAAGGTAAATTGTAAAGGTTTGCCCCAGAACATGTAGATCCGTGGCCCAGGAATGGCTCAGACAGGGGCTTAGCTTTTATGGAACAACCGTCATGTTTCCTCTCAAACTTGGAAATGAAACAAAGCTTATTTGCCTTCCAGGCAACTGGGAAAGGTGATGCAGGCTGAAGCTAAATCCCAGGTCGCCCAGCCCATGTTTTATTTACAGCTTGCAGTCTTCTCAAGTTTAGCACTTGAAATAGCTCTGGGAGGCTGCTGGCTTTCAGAGTTGAATTTGCTTTGCACTGGGGTGGTCTTTCATCACCGGGCTCCTTCCAGTCCGCTCTCTTTAGCAAACCTCACTTAGCCTGGCAGGGTTAAATCAGAACTGTTGTATTCTCTGGCTAATTATTAAAGATGGCAACATTGCATTTGTGGTCACTTCATTTCCAAAAGAAAATGAACGTGGAAATATTTCAGCATAAACAAGACATGAAGCATGGAGTAATTATTATTTATCTTTAATATTATCTTTACTGTTTTTATAATGTTTGCTTAATTGTGCCATGTCTACATAAAACATATGGATGATACAGGCAACCCATATGACCCCATAGATTAAAATGGCTCAGTTGTAGATTTTGGGAAGACAAGCTGGGATGAGGTGTCTCACACAAACCTTCAGCCAACAGTCTGCTTTAATACTTGGCTTTAATCTAGCATCCCACTTAATCTAGTGCAATACATGGCCAGAAAAGTCCTGAGCTGGGTCAGACGGTATTCCAGAACCGCACACGCCTGGGGGTCTCTGTCCTGTGAACACTGTTGCAAAATTCTCTGCAGCAGTCGTGCTGCTGTTAAGAGCTCACCTACAATCGCAAAAGGGACGAGTTCAATTTACACAGACCTTGTGCTTGTGGCACTTGTACCTGAGTTCGATTTAGACCATGTCTGCTCTAGGTTACTTCTGTTCTTCTAAAGCATCCAGTCTAAAGCATGAAGAAAGCCCTTCAGCCTAAGTGATTAACCAGTGACATCTCTCTTTTCCTTTGAGTTTGACCTCACTGTTGACAAAAATCTTGTTATGAATTGCATCAGCCAGTATTGCTTGAAAACTCTGCTGTTATCAAATGTGCACCCTGAGCTGTTCCAGGATGAAAGAGGGAGCCCTAATCACCTGTAAATACAGAGACTCGCTACTCAGTGTACTGGTACTTGTTCCTTTTGTCCAAAGACTGAATGTCTAGAACAGAAGTAGACTGTATTTCAGAGGAATAATATTTCAGATCTCTGAGTGAATTCTGGAAGATATTAACTATACAAATCCTTTTATGCTGAGCATTTGGACACAAATTTTAATAGGGAAATAGATCCTATATGATATACCCTTGGTGGCCCTTGGTCAGTCAATTCTATGGGGAAGCTGAGTCACAGAATCACAAAATCATTGTTGGAAGAGACCTTTAAGATCAACTGTTCACCCTGCACTACCAGGGTTCCTAAACCATGTCCCTCAGCAGCACGTCTACGTATCTTCTGAATACCTCATGGTGTGGGGACGCCACCACTTCCGTGGGCAGACTGTTCCAATGCTTTACCACCCCTTCTGTATAGAAATTTTTCCAATTGCTCAACCTGAACCTCCCCTGGCACAACTTGAGGTCATTTCCTCTAGTCCTGTCACTTGTCATATGGGAGAAGAGACCGACCCCCACCTCACTACAACCTTCTTTCAGGTAGCTGTAGAGAGCGATGAGGTTTCCCCTCAGCCTCCTTTTCTCTAGATTAAACAACCCCAGTTGCCTCGGCTGCTCCTCATAACACTTGTTCTCCAGACCCTTCACCAGCTTCATCACCTTTCTCTGAACCCGCTCCAGCACCTCAATGTCCTTCCTGCAGTGAGGGGCCCAACACTGGACACAGCACTCAAGGTGTGGCCTCACCAGTGCCCAGTGCAGGGGGACAATCACTGTCCTCTCCTGCTGGCCACACCAGTGCTGATACAAGCCAGGATGCCATTGGCCTTCTTGGCCACCTGGGCACACTGCTGGCTCATGTCCAATCAGCTGTTGACCAGCACCCCCAGGTCCTTCTCTGCTGGGCAGTTTCCAGCCTCGCCTCCCCAAGCCTGTAACGCTGCAGGGGGTTGTGGTGGCCCCAGTGCAGGACCCAGCACTTACCCGTGTTGAATTTCATTGCACTGGCTTTGGCCCA
>NW_010430915.1:59682-65277 GCF_000710305.1 Buceros rhinoceros silvestris
GCCCCCCCCCCCCAAGCCTGTAGCGCTGGAGGAGATTGTCGTGGCTCAGGTGAGGGACCCACCTGGCCTTTTTGTACCTCTTACCACAAGCCTCAGCTTATAGATCCAGCCTGTCCAGACCCCTCTGTAGAGCCTCCTGACACTCAAGCTGATTGACACACCCACCCAGCTTGGTGTCATCTGCAAAGTTACTGAGGGTGTCCTTGATTCCCTCAAGCAGATCATTGATAAAGATGTTACAGAGAACAGGCCCCAACACTGAGCCCTGGGGGACACCACTGGTGACCTTCCACCAACTGGATTTGACTCCATTCCCCACCACTCTCTGGGCTCAGCCGTCCAGCCAGGTTTTATCCAGCAGAGAGTACACCCATCCAAGCCATGAGCAGCCAGTTTCTCAGGAGGGTGCTGCGGGAAACAGTGACAAAGGCTTTACTAAAGTCCAGGTAGACAACGGCCATAGTTCTTCCCTTGTCCACGAAGCAGGTCTCCTTGTCATGGATGGATATCAAGTTGGTCAAACAGGACCTGCCTTTCACAAACCCATGCTGACTGGAGCTGATCACCTGACTGTCCTGTACGTGCCACGTGATGGCACTCAAGATGATCTGCTCCATAACCTTCTTTAGCACTGAGGTCAGACTGACAGGCCTGTAATTCCCTGGGTCCTCCTTCCAGCCATTTTTGAAGAAGTTGTATTGGCTCATTTCCCGTCAGTTGGTACCTCCCCGGCTAGCCAGGACTGCTGGTCAATGATGGACAGCGTGATGGCACTCAAGATGATCTGCTCCATAACCTTCTTTAGCACTGAGGTCAGACTGACAGGCCTGTAATTCCCTGGGTCCTCCTTCCAGCCATTTTTGAAGAAGTTGTATTGGCTCATTTCCCGTCAGTTGGTACCTCCCCGGTTAGCCAGGACTGCTGGTAAATGATGGAAAGCGGTTTGGTGAGCACTTCCCCCAGGTCCCTCAGTATTCTTGGATGCATCCCACTTGGCATTCCCTCGCACACAGCCTCCTGTGTTGAAGAGAAAATGGTCATTCACAGCAGAGGAAGAATTCTTCACCTTAACATCATTCACCTGCCTGTGTCTGCCTCACAGACCTTAGAGTTTTGTGGGCAGATTTTCCTGTGCCTTTGAGCTGTGCTCTGTGATACAGGAAGAGAAGGATAAAATGCAACCTGTCAATCATAACAGTCACACAGGCTTGTGCAAACACCGTCCTCCATGACTTGTCCATCAGCTATGGGTGGAGCTCCCCCTGGCACTTTGTGGGCAGATTTTCCTGTGCCTTTGAGCTGTGCTCTGTGATACAGGAAGAGAAGGATAAAATGCAACCTGTCAATCATAACAGTCACACAGGCTTGTGCAAACACCGTCATCCATGACTTGTCCATCAGCACAAGATAGCTATGGGTGGAGCTCCTACTGGCAGTGAAAGAGAATGGAATAAAATGGAAATATCTCCTTTTTTTTTTTAGTCTGTGGACAGCAGAGGTAAATGGGGCCCGAGGAACTTCTCAGTCTCCTGTGAAACTCCTTCTCTGCAATCCCTGCCATGAATTTCCCCCACAGAGTGGCGAGGGCTGGCCAGGTGCTGGGGTCCTGATGCAACACTGCTGCCTGAGCTAGGGCCAGGCTACCGGCACCACCGTGAGGGCATCCCCACAGTGGTACAAAGGTGACGCTGGAGGCAGCAGCAGGATTGTTGAGATGGGATCATTGATGGTTGAAGAGTTCAAGAAAGAAAACACCATCCTAGAAATCTTAGGGGAAAACCAGAGGGCTGCTACGTGGGTCATCAGGCAGGGCTGCCATTGACACGGAGTGGGTAACAGGCACCCCTCTGTGGGCTTGGGCATCTCACAGGAGCCATCCTGCCTCTGGGACCAATACCTACTGGCCCTGAGAGCCTTACTGGGGTGGTCAGCACACTAGCACTTTACACTTCAGCTCACTAAGTCCCAGCTGCCTTTTGTGCATGTGAGCCAGCAAGTAATTGCTTTGCTCTTCTAAGTTGTGTATATCCAGCTTGCAGCATCTCTTTGCACCTAGAATAAAACATGTGAACAAATGGACCCAAAAGAAGTGTCATAACATGTCTTGCAGTCACTGATCAACCCGTTTGGGTGAGTCATACAGAATTTTGGCCCTTCAGGGACAGAGATGCCAGTCCTCAGAAGCAGGATCTTTGGGTATATGGTCCTGTGAACAGGAGGGTGAGGGATCCCAAGTAATAGCATATTTCTATGACTTGCTGGTTTATTTCTACCATTCTCTCTCCTATGTTCATAGAGATCTTTAAATATTGTCAGCTGTGTCATTAATAACTCAATCTGAGAAAACACTTTTGTTCTACAAAAACAGGACATAAGTGTTTCCTTAAAGCCATCACCTTAAAACCAGGATCCACCTACGAAGTTATGCCTGTTAAATGTAGTGATTTAGGTCACAGGGATTTATGTTCACCCTTAGCAGATGCTCGAGTGAATGGAATCATATAAATGGAATGCTTTAACAAAATTTTAGTATTTCTCAAATTTGTGTGTAGAAAGAATGAGTGTGAGACCCCAGCCTTACATGCAGGAAGCTTTATGTTGATTGATTTCTGGGGTTTGCAGGAAGAGACATTGAAGCTAAATGTGTCTGCTGGAGGCTGAGTAACTCTTGGGAAATTTGGAAAGGCATTTTCTCATTCCCAGCTGAAAGGCTCTCTGTGTCTGTTAAGTGCTAAAGGATTTAAATTATGCCAAAAGAGGAAGAAAAGAGGTTTTGGTATTGCAAATCACAGAGGCGGCAAAGAGATTTCGAATAGCTTAAATGTACTTATTTTCAGATTAAAAAAAAAAAAGGGAGGGGGGACATGGCACAGTTTAGGTACAACAAATTCACTATTGTTTCTACAATCATTAAAACTCTGAATTTCTGAAATTCAGGTTCTCAAATTAATCCATTTTAAAGCTAATTAAATTTAGTATTGTCTTGATAGGAAAGAAGTTTTTCCTGGTATACCGACAGAAGAAGTTTTGTAGTGTTTCCTACAAAACACCACCTGCCATTTCAAGCCTACAGCCATGTACAGCACGAACCCAACACCAATCTTTCTTCTTCCTTTTAGTGAAGTCCTTTAAAGCTTCATTCATAATGCAAGTCAACACTGCGAAAGAAACGTACCGTTTTCCATCCCATGGTTTGTAAATTGGGAAGGGCAGTTATATTACATCATGTAAGGATATAAAATATTAATTGCTATAATAAAAGCTATGATGACTGGTAGTACACACCGAATGCATTGCCTGGTAGTATGACATATGTAGAAGATTCACATCCCCTCATGATCCCGGTTATTAGAATAGTCCCTCGAGAAAGCTTGTAAAGAAGAGAAAAAGCAGTCCGTATGGCATTCAGTGGAGTGTAGCACGTGTCAAAGCTGTGAGACTGTCCTGATGAGAAGCTGTATCTTATTTTTACACAGTTCCTGTTTATGCATCTTGAATTTCACTATTTTCACCATACACATCCGGCTGCCAGTTAATAATTCACAACCAAATAAACAGCAGAAGGTTGTACACCACAACTGTGGAAGTGTTGGAGGAGAAAAGCGAATGCGGCTCCTTGTTGGCAGGCAGGAGCCTTTCCAGGCAGCCCTGTGAGTGGTAAATAAAGGTCATATTTACACTGTGTTCCTCTGGTGACTGCTCTTTCTGAATGAGTGTCTCGAATAATGAGGCAGGCCATTGGCTTAATGAAGTGGCAAAGGAGATGTCCTTCAATCGGTATTAACCATGAAATGCTACCAGGAATCATTATAATAGTATTTCCCTGTACCTTCTTCCTCTGGTTTGTTTTAATTTGTGCAGCAGTCTTGTATTTATTGAATAGTCAGTGATTAACCTATGAACAAGGTGATACTAGAGGTACCTATGTTATAGAAAAAATATCCAGTATGTTTCCATACACTAGCACGATTTCCAGGTTAACGATTTTCTTTCCTTACAGACATGTGCTACTGAACCAGGGGAAGACTTTGTAACCTTATCTCTGCCATTAGCCAGTGTTAACAACTCTAGGAAAGATATGAGGAGTCATTGATTGGGCAATATCGCCAGAACAAAACTACCCCTAGCAGTCAGACGTTGTGTAAAACCCTGCTGCAACATGGCTTTGTCTCCCTTCACTAACCGACCACACGTACCCAGTCTATGTAGATGTTGTTATTTTCAATATTGATTAATATTTTCATTTAAATGGAGCACTTTGACAGTTCTATACCTGTGAAAGTCTTGTGCTACAGTTTTTCTGTCATATTCCCTGTTTGCAGTGTCTGACACTGCAGATGGCATTTTCAATATTGATTAGTATTTTCATTTAAATGGAGCACTTTGACAGTTCTATACCTGTGAAAGTCTTGTGCTACAGTTTTTCTGTCATATTCGCTGTTTGCAGTGTCTGACACCGCAGATGGCCATGGTCCACATCTTGTATTTCTAGGTGGAAATGGCTACAGCCACAGGCTGGTGAAAATCCAGGATGCCTGTTGAGACTTAACAGGTGTGCTAATGATGCCATTAAACTATCATCGTGAGTTCAGAGTAAACAGGTAAGAATCTAAGCAGGTAAAACAATGGGAGAGCCAAACTGAAGCCTGTCCTCCAAGCTGGCAGTAATGCTCTCATGGAAAGATGTAACAGCTACCACCAAAAATCTATCCTTCTGCCCTTCCCTCCTTCCTGTTCTCCAAGTTCTTCAAGTTTCCAATTTTGGGGAAAGCTGAAAGAACTTTATTATTCCTTTTTTTTTTTTTTTTAACATTTAGAACAGTGGCATGAGACCACGCAGTAAATTTTCAAAAGAGCTAATTTTGAAACTACTTTTAAATATAGTTTATATTATTTGCTTGGAAATTAGCAGACATTCTATAGATCGAGAGGGACCATTATGCCTCACTATCATAAATGCTGCTTTAAGAGACATCGAACAGCTCCAGTTTCAGGCTGGTCATTGGTGGCAGGGCGTCATTCAACCCTGAACTAGAATCTGAGAGCTGCTGAATCTTGAGGAAACTTCTTAAACCACTAATTACTTCTGATGATCAAAAAGGAAAAATCCCATTTTCAAGTTTTAGCGCAGCTATCCGTTGATATCTAGAACCTGATCTCACTTTGTCTTTGCCTGCTTACAGTTCAGAAATGGCTACAAGGAAGTCATCCATCAATCTCTTCTTTGAGGATTGCCACAACTGGGCTGCACCTCTTCAGCCTGTTTTCTTGTAAAGCATCTTCCCAAACCTGGATTCATTCTCACAGCTTTTTCTGAGTGGTCCTTGGGCCACCCACTGCCTGCAGTATCAGGGAATCTGTGAGTGCAGTGCAGTTTTCCCACTTGCACTAAGCATTCTCCTGGCCGAACATCTTAGTATATCTTGGTCTCTGAGCTGAGACTTCACATGGTTCATCTGCCTTTCTCTAACCTCTTTGTCCGTGTTATTATTCTCCAAAACTATAGTCACTAACCCAGAACAGTTCATTATTTTTCAGATGTCCAACCTCGAACTTTCATGCTGAAGAAGCTAATCTTGCAATTCACTCTGTTCA
>NW_010430915.1:65392-66408 GCF_000710305.1 Buceros rhinoceros silvestris
AACTCTAATTTTGGAGAACATGCTCTCTATTCTTGCAAAAAGCGGAGACTTATATGCAGATTATTAATTTAAAAGAATCTTGAAAATGCCTGTTTAAAATTCAGTGTAAACTTATGACAATCTAAATTCAAGCAGATCGTGGAAGCAATTGAAAAATTTTACTCAATTTTATTTTAATATTTAATGCTTATGAAAACTCTGGGCTAGTAATATGGAAAGGAGTTAGTACACCGTAAGTGAGTGCAATGAGAGTATGAAGGACACCTTCCTGTCGACCATGGGAGTTGTGTGGCAAATGAAGCACAGATCAGTTAGAAGAAAAAAGCCCTAGCTGTTACTGCCAGCCTGAAGATCTAGGTTTGTTGCCTGCTGCTGCCTCTCCCCGCTTCGTAGAGTTAGCCAGGTCACTGCTCCCGGCTTCTCAGCGAATGGTGAGTGTCAGCTTCTGAGTGCCTGACTTGAGACCACCGAGACACTTGTTGAAACTGGTGGGAGCTGGTTCTGCGTATATGATGTGGAGTGTACTGCTTCACATTTCTTACAGGGCACCAAGCATTTGTAGCTATTTTGCATCCTAAATTCTCAACACTCAAGGTCCCAGCTCAAAAATGGAGGACACTCCCCACTCTCTTCCTTAAAATTTTGATTTTGCTATATAGAAATACAGTGACGAGCATCACTGTATTTAAAAAAAAAGAATCTCTTTCTAAGACCTTTACAAGGAGCTTGAGGATTTTGATTTCAGAATACTTCAAGTATTGTGAAGTTAATAAGGCAGAAGATCCCACACTGAACAACTGGGATGAAACAGCATATCAAATAGTTGCTCATTAGGGGTGCAGGGTCTCTTGCATGCAGTGAACAAGGCACGGATGCAAGGAAGAAAGTAAGTTTATCCCCAAGGATTATATCCTATTTTATAAGCATACAGGGGCTGAGCAGTCTGTACAGATGACTTTGGAGCTTTATTACTACATTAATGCAATTTTATTTGGACCATACTGTTAGCTCTTTCC
>NW_010430915.1:66601-79490 GCF_000710305.1 Buceros rhinoceros silvestris
TCTCACTGTCTTCAAATTCTTCCACCAAGGTATATGTGTTGAAAAAAGAGTAAAAAAAATCTAACAAGAACTCTTCATCTTTGTATTAACATATGTAGGGCACACAGACTTTTTGACAGGGTAACTGTAAAATCTTGTTATTTTATTTAGATAACAAAACCTCTCAAAGTTCGCTAAAACATCCCCATGCGAGAATGCTAATATCTCTTTTTATCTTGTGTTCATTTCCGAAGGACAGTACGTTAGATAATTATATTTAAAGCAGGAGGAGCGGACAGGACAGGGGACCCTGCACTGACCAACAAGGGGTTCCATCCCATAGACGTCATGTTTGGTGTAAAGCTGAGGGGTCACAAAGGTTAGGCTCTCCTCTTCAATGGCCAGTGTCCGAGGATGACTCTGCATTCCACCTTCGATCCCAATCCATGCATTCCTGAATCCAGTTCCCATCTGCTGCTGAGTCCAGCTGGGGACTTCCCCAGCACCTGCCCACAGCAGCAGTGGTGACGATGAGGTGATCGCCATCAGGGGGCTGGGTACAGGATTGGTTTTGTATGTATTTGTATATGATTAATTTCACCGTTATTATTTTCATTACAGCAGTTTCAGTTTTCTTTTCCAGTCCGTAAGCCTCTCTCCCTCCTCCCCTTTCTCTTCCCCTTTGGGAAGGGAGGAGGGTTAACAGAGAGCAGCTGTCATTTGCCCAGTGGCCGGCTCCGCTCTAACCCTTGACAGGACTTACAGACCTTTCTAACGCAACTTTGTCTCTTCTGGAAGAGAGGTTGCAGCACTGAACATCATGGTGAAAATCCATTCTTATGTAAAATCAGAATTTCTCTTGCTGCAACTTGGGGCCATTGCCTCTTGTCCTCTTGCCAGTTGCCTGTGATCTGGCTGTGCTCCTGAGGATGGCTGTAAGATCCACCTTATTCTTTTCTTCTCAAAGTTAAACAAGCCCTCCTCATATGCCCTGTGTTCTATCCCTTTTATGGTATGAGTGGCCTCCATTGTGTTTTCTCCAGTTTGCTAACCTCTCTTGCACTGGAAGGGCCAAGCCTGATTGTCGTGTAGAGATACAGCATTCCCGGTGTAGAGCAGAGGGTGACAATCACTTCCCTCAGCTTGTTGACAGTCTTACTAATGCAGCCCAATATGTGGGTGGATTTCACCACTGCCAGGATGCACTGCTGACAGTGTCATGTCAGCAGAACACCTGATGTTCTGCTTAAATACCCACCTGTCTGATAACGTACAAGATCTATTTTTTTTGTATATATGTTTATCTGCCAGATGTATGCATCTTCTGATTGGATTTTTGAACAGAAGCTGTTTTGGGTGCAGGTGTACTAGACAGATGGGGTTTAGTCTGTATCAACATCCTTTAATTGCAGGACACAAGATACTTATTTTCGCAGTTCCTTACTACAACAAAATTTTCCAATAATACCTAAATCATTTAAAGTACATTATAGTATATTGAAAGGGAATTTAACTCTCCTTAATGGATAATATACACCAGAAACAGTTTCTTCACCTAACTCATTAGACAGTCCTTTAAAAGGGCACAGTTACTGGATTTTGTTGTATTTTCTGTGGTGCTTGTAAAAAGTAAAACATCTTTATGAGAGTTTCTTACAAGGACTGACATCTTCTTTCCTTCCATAAAGGCACTGCCATTAGTGCAGGCAGAGACCCTGGGGGCTGTTTGGCACTGTGTCACCCCACCACCCTGCAGACACTGACTGGAGGACACTGGTCCACATTCAACCCCAATCTCACCTGTGGCATGAGTGCAAGCAGGAGAAAATCCCCAAGAGAAACAACTGTTGCTTTTGATCTCTGTGGCAGGGACCAGGGGAAGACAGAGGGCTGACCAGCAGTGTGGGGCTGTGGGGAGAGCCCCCAGCACTTCGTCCTGCAGCCTCAAAGGGAAGCATGAGGTGTTATCACATCAACCCTCTTTCCACATTTGCCTGGAGATGTGCTCTGTGTGTATCAGCTCCATCAAGCACCCAGTATAAAGTGGATAATGAGTTCTCAAATGTTGTCATCACACCCACCACAGAGCCATCAGTCACCGTCCGGTAGGCAGGGAGAGCTGATGGACACCCACACACCCACATTCCTCACCACCTTGCAGCCTCGGGACCACAGGCTGTACAGCCAGTGCCCAGGGCTGTTGTGGGTGGCCTCCAGCCCAACATCTGGGTGTCCATGTTCCAAGACTACCCATGCTTCCCTGGCTTGGCTGGGAGCTGGAGCTGCTGGGGCTGAGTGTTGGGAAGATGGCTGTGACTGAGGACATCATCATCTCCTCGCTCTTCTTTGGGCTGAATGAGAAGGTTTTGGTCCAACTGCTGCAGCACTGCCTGAAAGACTACATGTTCTTGGTCGTCTGCTGGCTGATCGACCTTGTCATGCTTCTGTGCAGTGAGGGGTCCTCACAGAGGAAGCCTGGCAACCCTCAGGCCTCTCTACCATCCAGGAAGAAGCCACCTGACCACCAACACTAGGAGGACATTCCAGGAGCTGGCAAAAGCAAAGCCAAGCCGGCAACTGGCGCATGCGCTTGTCCCCAGGGGAGCTTAGAGGTTCTCAGCAGTAATTTATTTCAGAGCAAAGTAAAACTATGAAATCTACAGACCGAGTCTGAAACCAGCCATCCCCATCCTGTGGTGAGGAAGCTGGAAGTGAACCATGCGCTCAGCTGGGGGTGCTGGAGGGCAATGACCATGAAGAATCCCAAGTCATAGCAGGCAGTAACAGTCAGGGCCCCATGCCTCATGCCAGCAGATAACATCCTGGGGCTAGCAAGTGTCAATGGCACCAGGTTGTTCTGCTTCTCTGGTTCGCCCAGGGAAGAAGAGAAGGAACAGTCAAAGGGGTTGGAGACCCAGGGATCCTCCTGCCCCTGCCAAGGCACTTGCTCTTGCTCAGAGGGAAAGTCCAAGCATGGAGGTGCTGGGGAAAGCTACACCAGCCCTAGCAGAGAAGCTGCTTCATTCATCTGCATTTACTCTTCCCTTCCCTTGGTTGTGCTTGATGGACCCAGGGCTATGGTGCCTGGGCCTCTGCTGTTGCAGGAGTCTTTCCCCTCATTCTGACACCATGGTATTCATGCTATGGGTTTGTGGGACCTCTTTCCCCTGATTTGATCTCGTTGAGTCTGGCCCTCTGGTCTTGAAGGGCCTCTGTGTACTCCTTTGAGCATCACTGCGACCAGCCGACTGGTCTGGCTGGACCTTTTCTGCATCGTTAGAGGGCCATGGGATGTAGCCCCCCACTCTTGCTGGGGCAATTTTTGCTGATTTGAGCAACACTTTCCCGATACAAGCAACATGGTGCCTGGTCCTGGATATTACAGGTCCTCTTTGCTGTGATGAGAGTGCCATGGAGAGACTTTTTGCTGTGATTTGGGTAGGATGACCTGGCAGGGCCCCTTTCTGAGAGCAGGCCACCATGGGGCTCGACCCCACGCTCTTTGCTCTCTTTGCTCTGCCTTGGTCACCACAGGACCTGGCTCCTGCACTGGCAAGGCACTCAAATCAGGACAAAGAGGGCCGGCATGACCCATGGCCAGGCTCCAAGGCTTTCTTCCTGCTCTTCAAGATCCAGCATTGGCACTGGTCTTTTTCTCCCCCAACGTGCAAAAGACCTCTTCAGCAGATGGTCACTATCACCTCCCCAGCACCCCTCACCACCACCACCACCTCCCCATTGCATGGCCTCTGCAGCATCTGCCCCAGCACAGCCCCCCTCTGCTGTGAGTGCACCCCACAGAAATGGCAGAGGGTGCAAAGGTGTTTATCACTTGCAGGCAGCGCAATAGGATTCAAGGGTACCGCTGTTAAACCTGGGATGATCCCAGGCAGCTGATGATCCCCGTGGGGAAGGAGTCTTCAGAGGCATCTTCACTGCTGTTCATCTCTCCTTTGAAAGGATTTTCTTTAAGAGGAAGGTCTCTCCTGGGGATCTGATGCCTGATTGTTCTCTCTCTGGTTGTGCAGGGGTGCATCGAGTGCCTAGAGGGCAGCCTCAGGCTGTGATTCCTCCTGGTCAGAAAACAGCTGGTGTCCCCAGGGAAAGTCGAGGTCTGCAGCCAGCCCTGTGCACAAAGATGTTCATGCTTGGTGTCGCAGGAAGCGCTGAGAGCCAAAGATCAGGCATGTCAGAATAGCAGGAGGAGCACTAAATCTCCTCCTAGTCTCTTTTGGGATGTGCAGCTGAAAAATCCTCTCCATTTATAGCGGTCTATGAACCAGCTCTGAGTGCTTGTCCTCATGAATATGTAACATTTTAAAGTCAGTTGTCCTTGCAGGACACCACCAACAGTCAGTCAGAATGGTACCGGTATGACCCTGTACTATAGAGCATGACTATCGTACAGATACAAGTTTTCTGCTCAAGTGCCACATTCTCTCATTTCCCATAAATCTTGCCAACTTTGTGGATTTTTATGTTATCAGCTCAGAGCCATGCGTTCTCAACACCCACCGAGTGCGGTGTATCTTTTCTTATATTGGCCTTTAATTATTTTTCAGCTCACACCTTAGCGACTGCTTGGTTCACTTCTTGAAATACTCGCTTGTTTACTCTTTTTTGGACTCAGCATTGCAATGGTGAGGGCAGCGCAGTGATACCTGTGCACAGCTGGTGTGTGAGCCGTACCATGACTCGAGACAACAGCAGGTGATTAGAGCATCAGGGTCTCTGATTGACTAGAACGGACACTGCAGAGAGACTTGGGTTAATCTAGTAAACTGCCAGATCTGCTATCAGAGACACAAATCCTATTGCAAACGCTTGATAATAATGCATATGAAGAAATTTCGGAGGTTTGGGAATTATTATATGGGATAATGGACTATGCCCTGGGCCAGAGCAATATCCTGTAACCCTACCATGTTACGTTAAGCTTTCTCATGAGATCAGAATTTATTTTACTATCTATTAGCAGACATTGTACCATCCGAGTCGTAATTCACAAAACAACTGCATAGAGCAAGGAAAACGGTATCAGTTATTTGCAACGTACTGCAAAATGAGAATTGCTTCAGTTTGCTCTGGACTAACTAAGTAAAATATTTTTCAGGACTCGCTGGAAGTATCTGTATTTTGAAAAGGATTATCAGGGTTACCACAGCTTTTGTAGGTCTATGGAGTCTGTTTTTCTCTATTTCACACAGCCCCACAAACCCTGCACATGTACTTTCGAACACTAAGGATGTGTATATCCTCATTAACTTCCTTGTTTTTTCTTTCTTATCATCCCTGCTGCATACATTTAATATTCTCTTTTATAATGTTTCTTCTCCTGACTGACTGATGCAGGATTGCTGCTCTAATTTAACAGTAAATAGAGAAAAGTCACAGATGCTCATTCTGACACTGAAGCTGTACGTGTTTGGAGGAGCAGTGAAAAGGAGAAAAACCTTATTCATTTACAGACAACACTGTAATTATCTGTGATGGATAATGTGAGTGGGTGGAAAGGCTCGGTCCTAAAGCAGCTAGTTTAATATCGCCCTTGGGACAGAGGATTCCAGAGCACACCATATCTGATGTGTGCTCACAAACAGGTTTCAAAGCAGCGACTGGCTGTTCTACCTGCCCATTCGCAGAATTTCGGTACAGAGAAGTATGTGATCCATTCGGTCTAAACACGGCAGTGCAATTACAGCCTTGATTACCGGCTGACATTTAGGTAAATTGCTATCCCTTTTTTGATGTTTTCCTGTTAGCTCATGAACTGAACTCAGTGATTCACTCTTCTTGCCTATGTAAACCCAACTGAAAGCACTTCGAGGCTGAGGTCATTAGGGAGAGTTAAAATTTGGGTGGCAATAGATGTAGCCTACTGTGACTCAGAAATTCTCCCTAGCATTATTCTGTTAGTTTTATGGTAAATGGAAGCCAAACATTGCCTTGAATACTTGAGAAAAAATACCAGAATTGCCTGTTGCTTGTAAGAATGTGATGGTAAGCACTCTGCAGAGACCAACAGGAGCTAAGGCTGCCCCCTGTGTCCACAAAAGCAAATTCAAGGGACTGTAGCCTTTAAATTTTCGTAAGAGCACTGCCTTCATCTCTCTGTGTTGTAGACTGGTCCACCTGCAGTCAGACTATGCCTGTTATGGGTTACTTCTTCACCCCGCTGGGCTTTTTGATAACCAGGGGATGGACAGCACTATATAACGAATGTATGCTGCAGCTCACTGATCTGTTCTCTTCATGATTCTGTACTGAGATGAGAATGTCCCCCAAAAACAAAGCATTATTGGTGGTGGTTGTTGTTAGTTCAGATACCAATGCTAGCCTTGCTCTGTCTCACAACTGTAGATCCTGGCAGCTGAGAAAGGCTTCAGAAATCCCTGCAACCTCATTGTTGTGTGGATAAGGTTGAACTTGTGTGCATGTGTGAGGAGAGACAATAAAAAGGGGGTCTGGTCACTAAAACTAATGATGTGGAGGTTTGAGAACCCAGATGCAGCTGGCTAGCACTCTACCTGGCACATTCACTAGTGTGAAACCATACTTCTCGTATAACATCCTTTCTCTGACAGATGTCCCTATTTTTTTCCTCTTTTTAGTTAATAACATACATTCATCACTGGCTGTTTGAAGTATATAGAAGGAAGTAGTGGAGTATGTATTTATTTATGCAAGCAAATCTGGCTAGTTTTAAGACTGACCACCGTCTATGCAAGAAAACCTAGAAAGAAAATGAAACTGCAACTGCAAACAGAAGCTGGCACCCCTTGTACTGCAGCTGTGTGACCTTCATCATCTTTCTTCTGAGGTTATTTAGTCTGTTTTACCAAATCAATGAATAAAAAACACACAGCAAGAACTGTGTTTTTACATGCCGAGAAGTATTTCAAGACGTGCCCACCAGTACATTTTTTTGACTTTGAGATTTTTATGCACATCAAGTTTCCCTGCAGGATCCTATTATTCTGTTCTTCAAGAAGATTCACAGAAGCCACATCATTTTAACTCACTGGGATGACTCAGAGACACAAACTAACTTATTAATTTGATGCAGTGAGGTATAGCCTCGAATAACATCTTTGCAGGACTTTATTAACAAAGGGGGAAAAATAAAATCACAGGAGTTTGCATCTAATGTGAAAGTAATTGCTTTATCACATGAATACAGTGTTTGTAGGATATTTATGAAACTTAATCTTTGTGTTTCCCAGACATGGATTGAAATTCATTTCAGTCCTTCAGGAGGCGGATACCTTGTCAACAGAAAATAAACTTGGTGACAGTTACTGTATGGGAACCAGACTTCCTCTTTAGTGGCAAATTTTACAACTTTAACAGAAAGTTTTGAATATAACTCTCATGAAAAGAAATCCTTTGTGGTAACCAAATCAAAATATCAACACTCCGCAAACAAATTTTTAATGTGAAGCTAATACAAAAATTCATTTCAGAATGAAAACCCAAATTACTCCCTTTTGGAGTTCTCCAAAAGAGTGGTAATGGAAATTCTTTCCCTTTGTTTTCTTTTCTTTGTAAGAACTGGTGTTGGAACCAAGTATTTCTGTAAAATGTTGCTGTTCTAATGTTCTGATCAACTCTGAACAGCAGCATCTGCAATTAAGTGGCAGCTGAAGGAAGCAGTTTGATTCAGGTGTGGTTCAGAGAGAAGATGTGGTCCAGCTTTTATTTTACCAATTATTTTACTTAATCACTAGTTAATTCATGTTGATTGTCTCATTCAGCCTTTTTCAATGTAATACTGAGTAACTCTGTAGGCCAAGAGAATTTTTTTTTTATCAATACAGCGAACTAGCTACTGTTTTTCCTTTGTGAATGGGCTGTATGCATCTATGCAGAGCGGAATTACAACATCCTTTGTCACAAATCAATGATATCCCCCTGTTATGTGAGCTGGGGCCAGCTGGGGTGGTGTGGGGAGCTGACGGAACTGGGATATGCTCTGCCTTGCTCCCCTGAGGTATGATAGAGGAAGAGGGGTTACATCCCATGCCTGAAATATGGTGCTCCAGAGGAAGTTTGAGTGTTTGTTTTTTCCATAAAACTAAACTGATATTCACCCAATGTTCAAATGCATGGTAACATTTATTTAACTTCCTCCCACTAGATGCTGACTTTTGTTCTTTTAGACTTGTTTTCTCTTTGGTTTTCTCTTCGTGGTTTTTTGTATTTTCTTTTTTTAACCTTCTCAGGAGTTGTGTAAAATGAATCCATGACTGTTGCGTGTGACTGAGGCAAGTGCATGGTTTTCTACTTTCCTTTTCTTCCAAAGTATGTAGGAGGATTTTGTTTTCTTCACTTTCTCCAACAAACTTTCTAAGTATGTAGCACTAATCCAAAAGTCAAGCCTGGAAAATTTCTGACTGAAAGGTAAAAACTGCAGAAAGTTTGGTATAACTGAAAGCAAAGCTTGTAATGAGAGCAGTTCAATGAATTGAATTCTGTTGTGGTCATTGCGGGTTGTAGTCTTGTACAGTGCTACAACACTTTTCTGGGGAACTCAGGATATTCCTCTCTTTACGATTTGTTCTCTAAGATTATCTTGCTCAGAATGACCACAAAGGAATCCCTTGGAATATGAACGGGAGTGAAATGAGGTAATTAGTTCTCAGGTCCACCTCTTCTGGAAGTTAATGTCCTTGAGACTTATGTTACCCTCCTGTTACCCTCCTGTTTCTGATCCCGGATTATATCATTACGCACCCTGAGTGCTGTGTGGATGTTAACTTCACATCCCCGAACGATGAAGGATCCTTGTGTCTACCACAGAAACCTGTGGATAACCCCTCTTGTTTATCAGCTATGTGAATGCAAAAGAAGTTACAGCCTGGTTTAAGGGAAAAGCCTGGGATTTAAATCTAAAGCAGCCATTCAGGAAAGCCACATCTTAAGGGTCTTGTTGCCAGGCAAAACTATTGGGTTTAGAAGTTGGATCTATACTACAGTTTTCAACAGGATACTCAAAAACTATCCTCCACAAAATAGGCAATCAACTTCTTGGCCTGTTTAACAGTAATATCTCTGTGAACTGAGTGCTGCCACAATTTTTCTACCCCTCACTAACCTAGAGGTGAGTGATGAGTTTTCAGTGGTTTTTGTGGCTGCTTTCCCCCACAATGCAGAAGAAAATTACTTTTCTTTCCCAAACGTTTAACTCCCTTAATGTCATGAAAACATTGTTTAAATTATTCCAGCCATGAATGGAAATGCTGACAATAAAGCCCCTTTCACTGAAAATTGTCCATCAAAGCAAATCCAGCATCCTTATCCATTCACCCTGTAGCTCATAGTGACTAATGAGGGATAATTGGGTCCAAATCCCCTAATGCAACTGATGTATCTCTGGGTATAAGGCGTTGTTTGCAGTTGACTACTTAAAGCTGTGTTTCTACAGTGCTACACACATGGGAGGTTTCTGTTTTGTGCGAATGTTAATTGTGCAGCTAATTTTTTATGAGAAATATGGCAATAACTGTAGCACATGCTTAATTTTTGTTTTCCTGCTAGTGGTATTGCAGTAAAAATCCCTACATACACTGGAAGAAGGAATGTGGGGAATCTGTGCTTCCTTTTTACTCTGTCGACACCATCTTTGCAATGACTTGATGATTATAGAAGGCCTCATTAGCAGGTTGGACCCGCTTTAGGTCAAATATTTCTTTAAGCTGACTTTTGCTTTGTTTTCTTGCACCCCAAATTCAAAAGGAGAGCTTCCAAATTAGCACGCAGAAGGAATATACCCACGTTTCTTCTCAAAATGATTTTTTGAAGGAAGGGTTTCTTCATCTGTTGCAATCTCAAAGCCATCCAAGGAGAGAATTAAAATCATTGTGAAAGAAAGCAGAGCTAAGTTAGGGAGAAATCCTGGAAAAAA
Organism: Buceros rhinoceros silvestris; assembly: GCF_000710305.1. Classification (NCBI taxonomy): domain Eukaryota; kingdom Metazoa; phylum Chordata; class Aves; order Bucerotiformes; family Bucerotidae; genus Buceros; species Buceros rhinoceros. Next base: position 76,485 of record NW_010430915.1, read on the forward strand.
AAGTCAATGTAAGCATGTTCTGCAAAGTGCCACTAGCTCCTTTGCCTTCAGAGAAAAAGGTCTTGCAAAATCAAGATGTTCCCTGGAGAACAAAAGGTTTTGTCTCTTTTTCGGGCTAATGGATTCAACCTCTGATGATTTGTATGAAACTCAATATGAAACATGACTTTCATTGCTCCATTGTGCCTTTGATTTTTCTCCCCAATTGTTGTTTGTTTATTTGTTCAAGCTATCATGACTCTGCGTCACTTGCGATGCATGAAGCAGCACGGTTCTGAGCTGGCTGGCAATAGTTCTCATACATGGTTCCCCCTAAATGAAATCAGAATGTTACTCTCCTGACCATGGTGTTCCTCGTGTGAGATCAGCAGAAAATTTTAGGGACTGTGTTTCTTGTACCATGCCCATCCCCACCGTGAACAAACCCAATACATGGATTGGACTATTCCTGGAGAAATAATACAGCGCATCTTTGGTTTGGCTTTTTGGGACTTTTTGCTTAGCAAGCATCATGCTTTCCCTCCTTCCTCATCAGCTGTATCATCACCCATCTTCCAGTTCTTGCTCCTTTTCTTCCTACACAGTTTCCCATTCAACACTGGGCCTCTCTCTGCCAACAGGGCACCTGTCCTCCTCATGCCTTGCTTCCCAGATTGCACCATGGCAAACTGAGGGTCTTTGCCCCAGTATGTTTGATATTCTGTACTCTGGTTAAGAGGTGCCTAACAATGAACTTGTTAAAAACAAGCTAATGAAGCAACCAATTATGCATAATTAATACAGCAAAGACACCAAATACTGTGGTATCAGGTGACTTTTTTGTTGAAAAAATTTATAGCTGGCCCTTCTCAGAGTAATTCCTACAGCAGGTAAGAGGGTGATAGCTCATGTGGTACCAAGTCTGTTTTTACCCCTGTAAATCTGTTTTTACCCCTGATTGCAGAGGATTGGAGTAATCCTTCCTATCTGGTGGTTACGTGTCCCTTCAAGGGCTGGCTGCTGACAGTCAAGTAGTGGGTTGGTACTCCAGTAATCCCGCCCTTGGAGCTGGTACCAGCACTCACAAGAGGAGAAGATAGGGTAATTCATGTTCCAAATTTGTAAATCAGCACAAATATTTTAAAACTATGTGGCAGTTGAAAACTCTGGGGAGCGAGGCAAACTGGGAATTACGGGAAGGGAAGGGAAATTTGGTTTCTGACTGCAGAATGTGTAGGGTGTGAGAACTTTCCTTCTCAGCTCCTTCCTCCCTCTCCTTCTGGAGGTCATTTCTGCCAGAAAGATGTAAATATCTAAACTGGGAATGGAACAAAGGTGCTCTTCTGTGTGCTTTGAAAATATCAGAACTCTGACATCTTCCATGGGTATGAGATAATTCTGCACCAATTTCTGGCTTTCCACTCTGACCCCTTTTTTTTTTTTTTTTTTAAAGAAGCTTTTGACCCTTTTGGTTGTTTAAACTCAGACTTTCATTTTGGTTTTGCAAATCCCACAGAATAAATGGTGGGTGGTTTCTCACTTAGTAAAAGCTACAAGAGCCTGGTAGCTAAATAAGGGGGATTCCCAGAGGGGAGAATATTCCCTCACAGAAAATACTCCATATTTTTTTTGCACCTGGAGGTGCCATCTTGCTGACTGAGAAGCTGTTAGAGGTATCCCTCCCAGTATCCTCTCTGCCACACTGTTTGGGTGGAATCGATGGTGCATTTTCATGCTACCAGCTTCATGAGAGCTGCACTGAAGGGGATCCTGCTTGTCTCCATGTGGCTCAACCATGGTGGAGGAAATCTCTGCCTTCCTCCTCCCTTCAGCTTAAAGTCTGAGGGACAATCTTGGTCCAGGAGAAGAAGGTTGTTCTTATGGAGATAGCAGAGATCACTCTCCTTGCTGTGTAAGTGGGTGATCATTGCAGTGACCTTTTAAAACAGATTTGAGTGCGTAGTATCCAGGTTTAGTGATGCACCCTCAGCTCATGTAAGTGTTGTTAATGCGTGTGATCTAAAAAATGGCATCGTATTTACTGGTGCCCCTGTATGCAAAAGAATGGAAAACATCTGCTTCAAACAATAAAATCTGGATACTGTGTTTGTACAGGATCCCTTAGGAACAGACTTGTCTAAGTTCTGGAGCCAAACCCATTCCAAAATTAATTTCATTGCTATCCCTTTCAAAAAGGCAGATACAAGTTTATTCTGCAGTCTTTTTATGGTGCTATTGTTAGTGGCGAGTTTGGAGACTATTTTGCCAAAGATTTGCAACCCTTTCCAGCTTTTTGGGATAAGTGCCTTGCTATTGCATACATTAAAGCATCAGAAGGCCAAGCATCTGACAATGTTTAACAGAAACAAAGCCAGCGGTGTGATCTTCTCTTTATTTCATTCTCTGAAAACTGGTGGCAGAGAAATAGAGATGAAAAAGTTAAATTATGAGATATATTTTTTTCCATTTGGAAATACTGACTTCAAAACATTGTTGGGTGTCTGTGAGTAATGACATAAATTGGAACACAACCTGCCTATCTAAAAGAAAGAGATGATGATGATGGAAAGAAAAAGTCACCAAGCCCCTTTCTGTTATTTGCCAACAGTCCTGACTAATGGGGGAGGTACCAATCGACTGGAGGGTAGCAAATGTGACATTCATCTACAAGAAGGGCCAGAAGAAGGACCCAGGGAACTACAGGTCTATCAGTGTGACCTTGGTGCCAGGGAAAGTCATGGAACAGATCAGCGTGAGTGCCATCACACGGCACGTACAGGACAACCAGGTGATCAGCCCCAGTCAGCATGGGGTTATGAAGGGCAGGGCCTGCTTGACTAACCCGATCTCCTTCTATGACAAGGTGACCTGCTTAGAGCAAGAGAGAAGAGCTGTGGAGGTTGTTTGCTTTTGACACTATTTCCCACAGCGTTCTCCTGGAGAAACTGGCTGCTCATGGCCAGGATGTGTTTATTTACTCCTCGCTGGATCAAATCCTGGCTGGATGGCCGGGTCCAGAGAGTGGTG
>NW_010430916.1:0-4041 GCF_000710305.1 Buceros rhinoceros silvestris
TGATTTATTCGGCATTGTTAAGGTGGGCATGCTAAATAAAATAACAGATTGCCCAAACTCTTTGCTGAAATCATCAGTTCTCATAATGCAACAGCAAGCTGGGACATTTCCACAAACTGACAGAAAAAAAAAAAATGTTGTAGCCATACTGCAGTTCAGTAAGAAGTAACATTTTGCTAGAAAAGTACAGTTACTTCCTGCAAAAGTATGTAACTTGTATATGCAGTTCCACTTCCGGGGACATTCCCTGCCTCTTTAGAAACCTCCTTTTATTATTTTTTTTCTTACAACCAACTGGATGTTGCTGTTAAGTACAGCACTAGACCAGAGCAGGTCCATGTTCGTGTGTCTGACTTTGCAGACTTAATATAATGCTCTCAGGAATGGTTAGTGTGCAGTGGCAGGGCAGTTTTGTCTTTAGATTTCAGTACAGGACAAGCAGTTACACAAACCTGAAGTTTTAAAGAGGGATTTCAGTTGTCTTTGATGTGGGTATATCCAGGATAAGGTAAAGATCTGTACCTCGAAGGTATAATACTGTACCGAATCTGGATACCCTTTTTATAGACTTGTACATGACCAATGTAGAAAAGGGATTTGATAACTTAAGACTTATTGTCAGTATTTGAGGTACCTCTTAGAACCTCTTCTCTTTTGTTGTGTTTGGCTACTAAATAAAGTGATTTATTTCTGAAGTTTCCCCTGACTTTTCTTCCAAGCCACTGTTCAATTTTGAGACCATTCTATGTGCTGGGCAGCCAACTCTGCTGAACTTCCAAAGTCCAGATTATGTCCACCGATTTTTCTCCTAGAGGATTTTTAATCTGAAGGGTTATTACAGGGCTTCCAGCCTTTTTCCTTTCCACAGTTACTTCCACTTCTAGTAACAAAGAATAAATTGATGTATATATACACAAAGAAGAAAATTATTTATATATCTATATTAGAACCTTTTTTTTAAATGTCAAGGTTTTTACTTAAGAGGAATTCATAATGAATCAAAAGAAATACCTCAGTTCAGTCTGGATCTATCCTACAGGATATGGATTTTAAATAAAACATTAAGAAGGCCTGCTGAGGAGTTCTACTGAATGAGGAACACTCTCCTTGTTTGTTTTTTGTTGTGTCTACAGAATCAGAAATACAGTAAAGTGTTCCAATGAACAGGATGAAAAAGGCATTGTCCTCTGCTGGAAGAGTTATGTGATGAGGAAACCACTTCTGCAGGAGACAAGGTTGTGGTCAATTCTCTTTCTGTGTACAGAGCAAAGAAAAAGCTTTCTTCTGTAAAGAAGAATTTAAAATAGGGTTTTCATGAATCATTGTTTGCTGCACATACCAGGGAAACGTAAATTAAGGAAGATGTCCTTTCACTTAGTTAGGGAGAACTGCAGTTCATAATTCTTTCAGAAACACACAATGGCAAACTTTGTACTATTTAGATACTGAAAGCCAAGCCAGATTAGATTCAAAACTGGCAAGCTATACTTTATAATTCTCCAGGAAGTGTTTTTTATGAAAATTGGAGGGGAAAAACTTAACTGAAACTAAGAACTGATCAGGAATTTTGACTACATGGATTCTCATTGGAAAAGATTAATGTTCAAAGCTAACTTTTTATAGGAAAGGGAAGGTTTTGATGGAATTACTTTTGGAAAGCTTCCAAGTGTCCAAAAGAGATTTCAGGCTTTATTACAATTAAATGAAAACTGTAGAGATCAAGAGCCTGGCCAATGCTGCATAGTCCTGAGGCACAAGAAAACAGGCTTCCAGTGTAAAACATGTATGACATGAAGCATGAACACAGATCTGCTGTATTCCAGGTGAATATCCTAATGAAAGGGTACATATTCAATGCTTCTTTTGCTCAAACCATGGTTTTTTTACAAGCTCAATGAACTACCAACAGAATTACACAACTGCTGCTCAGTAGGCTTGTGGTGGGACATTCATCTGAAATACAGGAGGCTGAGAAGTAGTTCCCTGCTCCAAGAAGGCCAGAACAGTAACTTTCTCTCTGCTGTTATAAAAAGAGACACAGGTAACCTAATTAATCATCATTAACTATTAGTAACAGCAAAAATGAAGTTGTTGGTATCTCTAAACCATAATACTTCACTAGCTTACATCTTCTTACAATAAACTAGCCTTTCACTATTCCTGCCACTGTTTATCTACAAAATTTTGTATTTCTTTGTTTATGCTGTGAAGTTTGAAATGCAAAACAGATGAACATAGTTCTCTGGGAAAATGTTTACTGAAATTAGCTCAAAATAAAAGCAAGATCGAAAGGATTACATCCTGAGAACTTACATTTCATTTACATGTAGATCTAGAACCAAACTTCACAGAGGTCTCTGGAGAAACGAATTATAAAGCCCTCAATGATGAATTAAAAACCCTCAAATTAGGAGTGTTTTAAATTTGAATCAATATTATAGCAAGGCAATCATAAGTCTTAGAAATTTTTGAAACATAATAAAACGATGAAATAAAGTTAACCTGTTTTTTTTTTATTAATAGCCTTCAAATTTGCTGTTATTTAAGTTACATTTAAACTTCAGAGTCATTATCTGAATCAGAAACAGGTATTCTGGAAGGACTGGCAGGGCATGAAAAAAACAAACGAATTCCATCATCATTACATTTTGATGATTCATTATAATTTATTAACTCATCCCTTAACTCCAGCCTTTAGTATTGTTCTTTGAATTGTCATAAAATTCTGAAAAACGTAGAGATTTTACTAGCTTTTTACTTGAAGTCAAGCCAAGCTTGAATCAAATTCTATTTTCATTGGATACGTTGAGTTCATTCATGACTATGACTAAAAATTTCAGAAGACGCAAGCCCATATTGATGAGAAACTTAAGGGGTCAGGTATTTGCAATTTCATTACTCAGCTCAAAAAAAGCCATATGCCTCTAATTACTTTCCTCTGAATGACGTTGCTTGGCAAACAGATTAAGTCTTAGACTGACAGTCCCCTACACTTAATGAATCAAGTGTAAAAATTGTATTATTACATCCACAGTGGTATTAGGGTGTAAGAGAAAAAACACTTGCAGAGAAAATTAATTGAATTGTTGCTACAGAGGGGAAAACCAAGGGCTTTGACCAAGCCCTTTTCTAATGCTCAAATAGAAGCAAGTTAAATACATGCTGAGAATAGTAACAACTCTATTTTAAACTTAATTGTGGTAGTCAATTAGCCAGTTGGAAAGAAAAGGGCGGTTAGTATTGGAGAGGAATATCATCAGAAAGAGAGCAGTAAAAGCTGTCTAAAAGCTGTCATCCCTGTGAGTTACAGATGGTGACATGAGAGTTAGCTCCTTCAGAACTACAATGCAGAGAACATAAAAATGTTTGTATATGCCATGAAAATAATATCTCATTTTTAGTTCATGATTTTTGGAAATACCATAAACAGTAATGCCAGATGATTTAAATGTTAAGAGGCTGAAGAAAGACTATTTTTGAAAAGGTTTTTCTTCATAGTCCTTCATTGACCATCTTTGTGAGCTTACTTGGATGCATAGCTGTAGTTTCACAGTATTAGCTGAAGGATGTTGCATTCTAGAATGCACAGATTTAAATCTGCTGGATTTAAATAGTTCTTTCAGTGTTGGGGACATTTTTTTTTGATGTCTGTAGACAGGTAAGGGCAGGATTTGCTAATACAGAAACTAAGAAATGGTCCTGAGAGATCATAATGCAAGACTTTACAGGCAGATTGAGACCTTTTCCTAAGAAAAAATGATTTTCCAAATTCTTTTAGGCATTACGGTAAGCATTGAATTTGTCTGTGGAAACACTTAACAGCCAAACCACAGGAGCTTGCTTTAAAATCCACCAAAGCCAGTTCACAGCACTGAATCAGGTTTCAAATTGGACCTAGATATAATCAGCATAATTAAAGGTTGGATTCATAAGCAAGGAGCAGAACACAAGTTCATAACAAATAAAGGCCAGAGAAACCAAGATGAAATAATAAAAAAAGTCTGTTCTTAATGCAGTAGTCTTGTTCCTGAAGTTCTTTCC
>NW_010430916.1:4148-23017 GCF_000710305.1 Buceros rhinoceros silvestris
TATATCATCCAGCTCCTGGGAAATCAGGTGCTTCCTGCCAATTCAAGATCATTAACACTCTGAAAACAAACACATGGTTTTCTGTAGATTCGTGTTAGCATAATATTAAGGCTGTTGGTTTATGGGAATACATTTTGATCTAACCTCAGACAGACACTTCAATGTGTCTTTTTAGCTTAAAGACAAATTCTTAGTTTATATCAGATCATAAATAAATCTGGATAACCCAGAAAGGAAGAAGAGAAGCAAGAATGAAATTAATCTCATCTAACTGTGGACATCTGTAGTGGGATGCATCTGTACCTAAGCCAATAACCTTCTCAAGTTCCTTTTCTCGTAAATGGAGAGGAAATAAGTGTTTTTGGTACTCTGAACAATTAGCTTAGATGCCAATGCTTACAGTGTCAATGTTAACATTTATTCAGGTGAATCCCACTCTGAATTTCTATAACATTATGTCTGACTTGATTTCTGTGTCTTCAAATCAGCAATGTCCTAAATTTAAACATATAAATATATCGAAGTCAGTGGGATATTCTCATATTAAAGATACACTTCAGCACTTTGCTGAATCAAGGACTATGTGAGTAGTGTGCCACGTGTTTTTTCTTGCAATAACTCCATTACCTCACTTTACCTTTAGGCAGTAATTTCACTGTACGGTGGAATGAATGTTTTCATAAAGCTCTCTTAAATTTTTAAGATTTTGGCATTCTTAGAGCAGATGCTAGTAAATTAGTAGGCTTGTATTCTTTCCTATGCTTCTTAATAGCACTAAAATCTAATAAAGTATAATTCAATGTTTTGGCTACTGCATTAATTGAACACTAAAGCTGTTTCCATCTCTTAGAAAGCGTTAAAACTATAATCAGAGACATGCTAACTTATTTTTCCATGTTTCATGTAAAAAAGATGAACCCAAATAGCAAGACCATTTACCAAAGCAGTAAAGATCTTTTCAACCATTTAACAGCTAGACAGCTCAACACAGTGATCACTCATCTAACAAGTCTAGCAAGTCCTGAGTTTGTCTAAATTTTTCAGTGTTTTTATTACTGTCTGTCATATAGAAACATGGAATCACAGAATGTTCTGGTTTGGAAGAGACCTTAAAGGTCTCCTACAGTGAGCAGGGACGACTTCAATTAGATCAGGTTACCCAGAGCCCCATCCAACCTGACCTGAAATGTTTCCATGAACGGAGCATCTAACACCTCTCTGGGCAACCTGTGCCAGTGTTTCACCACCCTGACTGTAAAAAATTTCTTCCTTGCATCTGTCCCCAGTTGGCCAAGGCTGGCCAACAGAACGGAAGTAACGGAACAAATTCTTTCTCTAATTAGCCCCCCTCCTGTTCCAGGAGAAAGGCTTAAGAAAAGAGATAAGAAGAAAGAAGTTGTTTGTGAGGCTTCTGTTAAATTTAGGAAACTGTAACAGTTCAATAACAATAGAACGGTATTACATACAAAAAACACAGTATTAATAAGCTGATACAGGATTGGAAACCCCTGAGGCAGGGGTTGTGCACCCAAACCTCAGCATAAAGAAAATCAGCAATAAAAGCTACCAGGCTGTTCCAGCGGCAGAAGCAGCAGCAGAGCATGCAATAATGAGACAGCACATGGCGTGGCCAGACCAGGAGTGGCGGTGGCAGTCCGTGCGCAGGACGGGGCCAGCAAAGTGACGTCAGGATTCCTCATTCTGAAACAGAGGTGCTGGGCCGAGGAACAAAGTGATGTCAGCCACCACAGCAGTCAGGACAGCACGTGAGAGCAGCAGGGCGGCGTGGAGCAAATCGGAGAGGAGGCAGCAGTGCTGAGCAGCAGGGAAATAGGGGGCATGGTCCCACCTGTGCCCCACTCTTAAGGAAGCCCCCAGCCCGTCAAAAACTTCACAACCAGTGAGATGAGCTGACATACATGGGAGAAGTACACTACTGGCTGTTTGATGTGTCCATCAAAGATAAACCAACTCTGTTTATCTTGAACCAGGGAAATATCTGGTTTAAATCTCTCCTCTTTTATTCTAAAGCCATTACCTTGTCCTATTGCAACATGGCCTTTGGTAGGGTAGAAGCTTGGCCTCTTCTCCAGAAGGTAAGAAACATTGTTTTGCTTAGAGTTAACTTCCGTATCAGTCAGCTACTCGGTATATTGAGATCTTCCCAAGCAGGCCTCCCTGTGAACTATTTTTATACCAAGATATCCTGTAGCAGTCTTTATAAAAATAAATGAACTAGTGACATTAAGCTGAAAGGTAAGCAAAGGTGCTGAGTGTTAAACATATTAAGAGGGGGGAAAAAAATCTGTTAATCATTTTATTAATGTTTTCTTTTCTGCAGAAATCCTTGAAAATGCTTGTAATTCTTTGCAGCTGACAGGCGGCTGATTTTGCAAAAAGAAGAGCTTTTTGAGTCCCCCAGCTCCAAGTCACAGTTGTTCCTTGTTTTGACTGTTGGAGAATTAGTTCAATAACCTCCCAAATAGTAATTGCCTATGCTCTTATAAGTTTAGCATAAGAAGGTCTGCATCTGAGAAAAATTATAGCCAAACAAATACTACATTGAAATACAAGCTTAATGAGCTACTCTGAAGCTGCATAAGGGACTGTCAAAGTCATTTTGCTGCCTTATGGATTTTTTACAATGCTGTTATGTCACTTGTTTCAACAGATTTTGAAGGATTTCCCTCTTTCACGCACACTAAGTCACCTGAGCATTTCCAGGCTTGTGGGAAGCGGCAGCAGGAGGTGAGGCTTTGGGTCTGTCCTTTTACCATTGCCATGATAAAGCCCATGAGGCCCAGTCCACAGCTGTCCACTTGGTCTAGCACTAGTGCTGTGTTGAGGACTGACATGGTGGCACCTTTTCGAAATTCCAGTGGGGAACTACCCATTTTTAGGCACACTTCTGATGCATGTCTCCAAGCAGACTAGATATTCCCCACTGTGGGTATGCACCTATAAGCCAAAGGTCTCTGGCCAGTCCTGATGTCCACAAGACAATGTAACACCTGCCGGAGGGGAAGGCAAGTTCTTCTTAGGGAAGAGATGTGTTTCAGACCACAAGTGGAAAGAGAAACATATTCCCTCTACAATAATGAACAGAAAGTTATCCAGGGACACTACTCTTACCAAATCCCTGAGGCTTTCTGGCTTTCCTAAACAGTGTACTGAAGCACCTGATGCTCCTGCTCTAGCCAGCCACCAAGACCAGCCTTGACAGCTGACCCAGGTTAGCTGTCTAACTGACTAGCAGTTAGCTTCTTACGATCTGGAAGTAACAAGAGCCATTCACCATTTTCCACGGTTCTACAACTCCACACCTCTGAGTCTTCTCCCCTTCTTCTGCTGCTTTTACCCTCACCTTTCCCTTCACCTTCCAAGGCAATGAAAGGTATATTGACAGCTCAAAAGTGAGTAAGAGAATTTATCTTTTCCTTCCCACCAAGAGACATTTTGCTTGGCAGAACAAGAAATTGCATCTAATATTCTCACAGTAAAAATTAATTTGATAAATTTAGGTTATATTTTTAAATACTTTGGGCCTCATTCTGATTTTCTTTAAATTAGTATCTTACTAAACACATCTCCAAATTTTGGCACAAGTGTTTTTGATGAAGTGCTAGGCAGGCAGAGATTCCTGTACAAAACCACCTATGACATTTTTCACTGTCTAATGTTTTATGCTGACGGAACAATTCTGGCAGCTTTTTTTCTGTGGACCAACTCCATCCAGAGACACTGAAAGAACAGACTTCAGGGTTTCAGGTTACACAACTCTGGAATAGCTGTATGACACAAATAGCCTTCATACACTTCCTATGTTGTCTGAAGAACAGTGACCTAGTGTTCTGAAATTGAAAAGGCTAGATAAGCCTCAGCATTCCTGGTGATAAAACAACACCCACAAAAACTTAAAATGAAAAAAATAGACTCAAATCATATTTATTGCACGGTGTGGTCTTGCTTTTCATATTTATCTGAAAACGATGTTAGGCTTGGATAATGAATTATGTGAAAACATTTTAAAGGCAAGATATCACTATAAGGTCAAGTAGTTAGAAAAATGAGAATATTTATTTTATTTCATGGTCTATTTTCTATGAACCATATACAATAATCTTACCTTTCAAATGGACTATGTTCTTACACACATTTATCTTGGCTTTGTCCTCTTTCACGTTATCTGAACATTATATTATTCTGTGAATTAGCTGTGGATAGGCCCTATTGTCAGAGGCCATGGTCTGGACTTGATGAAACAAGTGATGAAATGAATGATGAGATTGAAACAGACTTGCACCATCTTTGTTTTTTTCCATTTTCTTAATTTTTCTAATGTAGATTCTTTTTATTTGTTCTGAATTGAGCATCATTATGTATTATTCAGTGTCACATAAAATATACACATTATAGCAGGAAAAAAAGTATTTTACAAAAATCCTTCTTTTGCTACTAAAAGTATAATTACCTGGCCAGTCTTAGATCCTACATTCACCATGATCTATTTTTACACTCCTAAATTTCAGAGAAATAACTGGGTTAATTTGGGTCAATGCCTTTATAAATTAAATCGGAGAGCAATGGGAGCAGTAATGGAGTAAACAGGAATAAAGTACAGAACAGACAGTTACAGCAATATATAGGAATTATGAATGTTTTGCCAGAAATACCAACCTCATGTAGAGACAGGAAGAATTACTGCGGGGTACGTATCCTCACATGGAGAAGGATGGAAGAAAGAGTTCTTTTTTCCAGCAGAGAGTGGAAGACAGAATATTTAAAAAAAAAAAAAAAATCTGATTTTAACCCAGGATTGAACAAAGAGATTATCAAAGTTTCCAGCAGCCCTGAGGTTGAAGTTTTAGTTTTAGGATCATGCCATCATATCAGTCCTACACCTGTTTTAACCCCCAACTCTCTTGTTATCCCCGCGTAATCTCTCTGTGCTCTGTGGAATTCAGTTTTGTTTTCATGGTTAATGGGCGTGGGTAAAAGCCAAACTCCTCTTCAGTTTATGTTGGCATCTTTCCACTTTGCAATGGGAATGCAAAATCACCAATAAACCTCCCATGACCCTTCTGTAGTTCATTGGACTTTTGCAGCTGAGATGTTTTTCAACTGGCACTGTGGCTGAGAAGGATCTAGATGTTTTAGCTGCTTCTTTTAACTGAGGACAAAGGAATGAAAGTGGGATTTCCCTGTGGAAATCATCATACTTGGGGTTGTTAATCTTGACACAAAACCAAAACAAAAATGTGGATGTAGGTGGTATAAAATAGAAGAGCTAGAGGATGAGGTTAGCTTAGAAAGTATAATACCTTTGTGGAGCAGATTGGGCTCAGTTTCTGCTTAGTTAACAGAGATCCACTCTAAACATGGCATTAGCGACATTCAGAAATCAAGTGCTGTCAAAATAAGTGTAAAATGCTCTCAAAATACAGTTAGAACATTCTTAAAATTAAACTCAACACAGCATTACATCATTAGTTACAGAATATTTTTGGACTACACATTGCTTGTCTGTACTTTAAATTTAAAGAGTGATCCCTGTTGTGTTAGCTCTCTCTGCTTTCAGTCAACTCAGGTAGCTTTGAGTGAACAGGAGAAATGTTGACTAGTCTCAAATCTGAAGAAATACAAGAAACAGGTGAAAGACTCAGAAAAAGAGTCAAAATCTGTAGAAATTGAAGGGGATAGAAATGCCTTTCTAGTATCATCAATGGGTTTGGAGCTGAACCTTAACGTAGGATCCAACTGCATCTACTTTGGATAGTGAGATTTAAATGACGCAGCATCAAGACTGGGTTGTGTCTTGACTCCATTGTGTTAATGCTTTGCCTGCCATTTGTTTACACAGGTTCCTTATAACTTTGCCACCAGTTAGGTACAGACTTATGTGAAAAGCTCTTGGTCATGTATTCTTACACAGCCACAGAATGCAACCTCTCATGGTGCTTAGGATGAGGAGAATACAACGGGATTTCTCTCTCCTCGGTCTTCCCATTTCTAGACTAAAACTATTTGCTCTATTTTCCCTAATATTGTTTCATCCTAAATATCTTTTTATCTTTCTTCTGCTGTTTTTGACTCTATCCAACTGGTCTACCTTGGTTTTATAGCAGGGTAGTCAAAACTAGACTCCAGCTGAGGCCTTGTATGTGCAGGATAAAGAATAATTACCTCCTCTGTGTTACTTGCCACAGCCTGTTACTTGTTAATAGCATCACATTTTTCACCTGGATTTAGTTTGTGATGCACTCTAACCTCCCTTCCTCAACTTTTCCTTTTTTCTGTCATGGTGCCTAGCTAGTTATTCCTGATTTTCTGTTTGTGTGTTCAATTTTCTCTCTCAACAGTCGCCGTTTTTTTTCCATTTCCTTATGTTGCTTTTGGACGATTTCTTCAATTTGTCAAGATCAGTTTGAGCAGCAACCACAGTCTCCAGTGTGCTCTCAGCTCTGTGTGGCTTACAAATGGCATGGGTAGTCTCTGTGCTGTCATTCGTTTATTTAATGGAAATAAAGAAGATGGTGCCACAGAAATGTGTTGCCAATTTGTGAGAAAAATGTTGACAGCTTCTCTTTGAGTATGTTTTTTTCCAATCAATTGTGCATTTATCATGGAGTCGTACGTTCAAGATAATGCCTCCTTCTTTGGCTTAGGAGGATGTCATGCAAGACAGCGACAAAAATCCCTTACTAAACCAAACTGGAATACGTTACTGCTTTCAGTTTTTCTAGCAGACCTTTCCAAAAAGGAAGGAGGTAAAATATAAGTGGTTTTTACCTTCTCTTTGTTCTCCATTTGTTTCTTGCTTGCTCATTTGTGCAATCTCCCTGTTTCTCTTTCTCTTCTCAACCCCATAACCCAGTGGGTTTTGGTGAACTGTCTCAAACAAAATGATACCAAATGCAGTGAAGGAGAAAATGTGCGCCATGACTCAATGTAGCACTCCCATAACAGACAAGAGGTGGCAAATTCAGCTGATTGTTCAAAAATAATATTGAATTCAGAGGCAAAGTCTGCCACCTTTGATCATTGTATTCTGTTCTTCAAATACTCCTATTGGATTCACGGAAATGGGTATCTTGGCCTGTTTCGCAAAAGCCTTGAGCAAAGCGTAATGCAAAGAATCCTGAGAAAGAAATTTTGGCATTTGCCCAGAGAAGCGTGGCTGTGCAAGTGTTTAAAAGGAAAGCAGACTAAGAAAAGGACACTATGTAAACCAAAAATTTCTTGATATTTAGGAATGCTTACTTTGGGATTTTGTGTTACTGTGTGGCATGTTTACATTTCAAGCAGTGTATGATGTTTAGTACAGATTTACTTACCTCATAAAAGTTGTCTCATTCTTATCTCATTCCCACTGTCCAAGAGCAAAAGGCAAAGTGACATTCAGTGAGATGAACAGTGTCAAATGCCCGCCTGATGCAGAAGGAATTCTTTCTGCAGAATGCAAGATGATTCTTTGGAAATCGCTGCTACAGAAGATCACAGTGACCAAGGTTATTGTAGGTAATCTGACACACCAGTAAATAATAAAGAGACAAACTTAAAACGAATTATGATAGCAGTTTTGGAAAGACTATTTAATATAATGTCCCTTGAATTTGGAAAAAAGACCAGACTAAGAGTTAATGAAAAGGGCAGACTAATGCTGACTCGGAGTTCTCAAACTGCAGCTCTGGTTTAGGTGGACTTTGCATCTGAGCTGGTATGACAGTTCTTCAAAGTCCCCACATTAAGCACTATGAAGAAAATTATTAGCAAAACCATAAATGCCTCCAGTGTAGAAAACAAGTAACATAGAACTAAACTGGTTTGCATGACTTAGGACAAGCCAGTCACCTGAGCCTCAGGCCCTGGATCCTAGTTCTGTTATTTCTCTGCAAAGAGCAATGGTAGCTACTGGCTCTGTGCGGGCCAGCTATGAGTGCAGGTGCGGCCCCAGTACCTCTGCCTAGCTGGAGCAGCTGCACAGGCTATTGGAGCAGCTGCATGGGATTCTTGAATATCCTGATCCCTGTTTTCTCGGAGAGAAGTTGTCCATCAGGTCAAAATTGACCAGCAGTTCATCAGCTAAACTAGAAATAATAAGGGTTGTTTATCTTCCCCCATCCTCACAATTTTGCAAGAAGAAAAAGAATAACAGAACATTTTAATAAATCAAGACATGTGGCTTCTCTAATAACTAATATCAGATTAACGCTTGGTCTTTATTGATTTTGGTGGTTTTATTTAAATAAATAAATGAACTTTATTTTAAATTGCCAAGTTTATCAATGTTTCAGATGTGGAAAGGAAAAGACCAAAAAAGCTGCTGAAACATTGTCCCACTTTTTGACGGGATGTCAAATTTAAAACAGATCCTAAAAAATACTTTTGCATATTTATGCTCTGTAAATAAGCCTTATTTTCTACACAGCAATAACAGAAATGAACTCGAGGGAAATTACTCACATATGTCAATAAGGTAATGTGCCCCTTCACTTTCAAAGGGTTGGCATCGCTGTAAATTATTGCTTACAGGTGTTAAGTAACCTCTTTGATGGTTTATTTTATTGGCTGACTCACATTTCTTAGGAAGATAAAGAGCTACTGTAATAGAGCAGTTATTTAATTAAAAAGAACTGAGGATTTTCACAGTAAAGAAATGGGTGTGGAAGAGTGACTTTTGTTGAATAATTGGGTATTTTAATGCTTGGGTCAAGATTGAAAACGTTTTACCAGGCATTCTCTTCGCCTTTCATTTTCACATTGTTATTTGTATCACATGCTTGAACGTAAATTTTGGTTGAATAAAGACGATTATGTTGTCTTTTTGTGCCATTCAGTTAACGTAAATAGTGATATTTAGACATTGTGTAGGCACTTTCATGTGATTTTAAGTCCTTCATGAAACACAGTCCTTCAAACTCATGGGTTTGAATCACGTCCTAGACACTTTGTTTTCTGCAAGTTCAATGAAAATGAAACTTCAGTCAAATGCAATATACATGGACAAATTCCAAGAAGACTTTTGCTGCTGTATTTTCAAAGTGATAATCAAACAGGCTCGATTTAAATAACTTTGTTTTCCTCCAAGTCCAAAATTTGTTAACACATTTGAAAGTGCAAAAGGCAAAAGCTGTCTTGTTTAAGTACCAGTAATTTCCCATTGAATTAATTGCTTTCCTTTGTAGTGCAGATAGATAGAAAATCACTTTAAGAATATCATACCTCCAGAATATATTTGCAACAAAGCCTGTGATTCTTTGTAAGAAAGTTTACGATGGAAAACTATAACACATTTATATTTTTTTCTCCCCTTCTCTAAGACAAACTCCTCCTTCCCCCCCAAAAAGGAACATATAAAGTCCTGCTGATGGTTTGCACTGCAATAAAGCATCCAGACACATAGTTTTATCAACTGCTAGTATGCCTTTAACAAATTACAATTAAATATTAACAGCCCGTGGAGCAGCATGGAGGACCCTGCAATCCTTTGAAGGCATATTTGCCAATTAAACAAAGGCTGACATTAGACTAAAGGTGGCAAGGATCCAAACCAGAGAAATGAAAGTCAGCCACTTCAGTGGCATTCATTAGCTCAACAGACATTCTTTGTGTGGCCTGTTTCTTTACTACTGCCAAATCCACACCCTGTTCAGGAACTTACCCAGGCTCAGATAAGCTTATTATGGAAATAACACTTTGTCACCCTTTACAACTTGCTTCTTGTTAAATTATCTTTTATCTTCTTTGTAGTATTTGTCACTTCTCCTTGGGTGCCCCTTGTGTGGCCAAATGGTATTGTGTTTGATTTGGAATAATCAGGTTCCAAAGGTTAGTTGAAGTTAATAGGATAATATCATAAAGATTCCCTCTTCAGAATCACCACACAAGGGTTGTTTTGGAGAGACATCTGTGCATATACACCACCTTGTTTTGTTTGGCAATGTGTGAATGTTTAGGTGCTCACTTGTGTCACCTGGTAATAGGTACTGATGTGGGTGAGAAAGAAAATTTAGATGGGAATTCTCTAGCCTGTACATGGCCTTCTCAAATTTTTGTTGTAACTGCAAACCCCGTGCTGAAACAGCAGAAATTCATAGTGTTGCCTCTGTTTAATGAGAACACGAGAGGGAAAAAATGAACCTTTCTACTGCTCCCTTTTCTGTTAGCTGAGAGAAAAGCCAGAAAACTCTGGTGTTGGAGGTTGAGCACCCAGAAGTAAGAGGCTGCGCTAGCCTGAAGTGTGCATCACCCATGAAACCTGCAGGCTGCACTCAAGCTCGTGTCCCCTTTCCTTCATTTTGCAGCTTCAGTTACCTCACTAAAGGGTTTTTCTTCAAAGACTTGGTCTAGCTTCTTTCTGTGCCTGGAATAATCTACACAAAGAAAGTGATTTCTGCTTTTGTGTCCAAGCAGATCAAGATGGAGCAAGAAAGTGGAATTCAGTCTCCTCAGAAAGAGTTCAAAGTGGTAAACACAAAACTGAATATTACCAGGTCCAGTCAAGGCATGGGCTGTCATGGCAGGGAGTAAGCAGGCAGATCCTTCTAGGATGGAGAAAGAGAGGAGAACTGGGCTTGTGGCTCCTAGCAGAAGGTGTAGCAGCAGCCCATAAAAAGTCTTTCTCCTGAAGTGGTCCTACTTCTGTGGAAATAGCTAGCTTTGCATAAACCCTGACCCCAGCTTCAGCACAGATGCCAGAAGACCCGGCTGGTGTGTCATGGGTGACAAAGGGCTGTTTTTCTGCATCCATATGCATATTTTGCCTGTGCGTGTCCCTGTTGTTGTTGAGATCTACATTTCAATACATAGTTGTCCAGCCTTGCTGTGCTATATGCACATCATTGATGACATTCTCAGATCTGCACGTTTTGGTTTTTTTTTTTTCCTGGGCTGAAACACTGCATTTCATTTCACTCATCCTCCCACACAGACACAGGGAAACAAGATATCTATCAGTAAGTAACTACAAAAGACTAGAGAGCCAAGTGAAGAGAGAAAAGTAATTTATTGGGCAGATACTTACTTAAATGACCATCATATTTTGAATGGTTCTTTGTATTTGTCATATTTAAGCTGATGTCCTAGTCTGTGTTGTTATAATATGTATCTGTTGGTTCCCAGGATTTATAATGACATGAAACCTTACTGGCACAGATTTTCAGAGATTTTTTTTCTATATTCTATATTTATTCAAGTGTATACATCATGCATATTCACTGTAGTCACACAAACTGCATTTTCCATAGACACATACAAATGTATCTTTCACTGAGGCAAGAAAGAACAAGAATATCTCAGAGCTGTATTGGTCTGCTTAGGCCTCATAGCAACGCTGAAATATGTCTCACTCAACAATATTACTGTTCATATCTCACGTATTACTTCAGTTTGTCTTTCACTGTTATTAAAATGCCCTATTTACCATCTGTACACTGGAAAATTCCTCACCCAAAGTCACAGGAGTAACCTCCTGCCTGAGACAGATATGAGAGAAAGGGAATTAACAAAAAAGCGTTCATTGTGAGCATCAGGAAGAAAACATCTTTTTTTCTTCCTTGCTCCAGTAATGCAGGCCTCCTCCGAAGTTGCTGAAGCAGCACCTCAGCAGGTGTCTATCTGCCTCGAAGTTGCTTGCTGGTGCTGTGCAGATTTGTAATAGCGAGAGGTTTTGCTTCTAATCTGCTGATTTTGACATCTCCCTTACTGCTGATTTAATGAGCCCAGTGTCGTAAATAGGATTACAGACCCCAGAGCTCAATTCTCAGCTCCTGAATACATTGAAGAGTAACAGTAACTATGGTAAATAATTACCTCAAATCAAATCAAAACTACAGCTTTAAAATTTGAATGCTGGAAATGTTTGTTCAGTGATCTGTATGGTGGGAGCCACTAGTCTTTATCTAGCTCCCAAAGGAGCAAGATGGCACCCAACGAACAAACATCGATGTCACAAATAGCGCCTTTGAGAACACAGTATAGAAGGCAGCACTCAAATCAGCTGGAACCAGCTGAAATGAGTGGATTTGCAGTGGGAACATGGCCGAACTGTGACTGTTCTGCTCTCTGAATAGCTCTTTTACATCTTTGCGACTTGGGTAGAACCAGGACCTGATTCTCAAGGTACAGATGTACCATGAATTTCTCACAGAGTGTGATGGTAATTAATTAAATGCTTTGGGAAATTAATCTGTATCTGGAGAGTTAAGGCTTGTTCTGTGCTTACTTTATGACAATAATTTTCAGATACTGCCTGATAAGCAGGATGTCTACATGGAATATTTGGTCACCTGGAAAATTATAATTAATATTCTGCTTTTATGTCACTATTTGAATATAGATGTTAAATCGCAGTTTATACAGGAGGATAATTTATAGAAGTGGAGAACCAGTGAAGTCAATTGCTAATAACCTGAGAAGGTTAGTAAAAGACCAAAGGATGAGACTCAGGCCCCTGTCTTATCTGGTATCTTCAATGATGTTGTCTCTTGCAGTCACCAGCGAATTCTGAGCTGTTGTAAATTGGGCTGACATTAAGGAATGCGATCTGCTTTAGGATACCTAAATACAAATTCTTTAGGGTATTTTCTAGTGTTCATCAGCAATACTAAGTAAATGACATTTCCAGATGCGATGAGCTCTGTATACTCCCAGATATACTGCACATATGTAAAATAGGTGCAGCTATGTATTGTAGCGCACACAAACATGCAGTCATGAGCACATAAACCCACTTCCTCTGTCACACATGTATGCATACATATATACCTCTTGTGGCAGATAAAAATAAATATGCCATACGGATGTTTTTCAGATGAGCCAGTATTGTGCTTGCCTCATCAGCTTGATGAATTTTATTATAATTTGTGCAGTACTATGGAACTGTTTTCTAAATGAGATTAAATACTGTAAAGATGCCTATATAGGTTCTATATAAGACTATAATGTCCTATGCAGAACAGCAGAGTTAAACCAAAGAAGTCAGGAAGTAATCAAACGGGAGAAGGAAAAAATGCACGGTTAAGTAAAAGACTTGAAAAATTAGGCAGCAAAGGAAAGAGCAAATTGAAAGCTGCTTAGATTTACTGTAGCTGTAATGTGTGTTCTGCTTATTTACATAAGGTCTATGTGATTATTTTCACTGCTGTTCAGTAAGAATAGTCTTTACTGTAGTATCTGCTGCAGCACATGGTACTTCTGTTATCTCAGATATGCAGTCCTCTTATTAAAGAAACACACTAACCAATATGTAATGTGAACTTTTGACCGCTTACAATGTTTGGAAATGAGGAATTTATTCCACCGCTAGCAGATGCAAAAGGCCAAGATTGTATTCCCAAGCATTCAGATTGTTCTGTTTTGATTTTAAGCTTTGCAAATTTTTTTGTTGTTGTTCTTTTTTTGCTGCTGTCTGTTTGTTTGAAAATACAGGTTCCCCAGTCTGCACTTTATTTTAATGCAGTTCTGAGATGAAATATTGCACTTTCGTACTTGTGAAAACAAGGCTTTTTAGTGAAAATGCTGGAGTCTCTTCTGGGCCTTAATTTGCCTATAACGTTCTTTACTCACCTTGCATGCCTAAATCTTTGCCTTAAATGTACTCAAAGTGTCAGCCTTCAACACTCATTTGATAATGAAGAAGCTTTTCACTTTTTTCTCTTTCTGTTGTACTGGTAGGCTGGATGTGTATCTGCTTGTTCTCATCTATCAGGGTGGATGGGTGTGCCTCAGAATTCCCATTTATACCATATCTGGTATTTTGCTTACCTACACGAAATATAGCACCGTATTCTAATTTCTAACCCTGAGAGGGAGAGAGCTCTTTGGTGGCCTACCTTTCATTTTACCCATGGCAGGCTCTGCCCAGTGTGTAGACAGAAGGAGACAGAAGTTAGGGTCTCTTTGGCAGTGGTCTGACGCAGCACTGGGTCAGTTCTGGGCCAGTTAACAATTTATTTGTAGTTCCACTGAACTAATTTTTTCACACCTGTATTACTGTGGCTGTTAAGTCCTTGCTGGTCCTTTACAGAAGCATCAATCTGACTTCAGGTAAATTACTTCACCCCAGACTAATGGAAAATATTTTTCAGATACTGGGTTCTTTCTCATTCATTCTTTCTAAATTTTACTGTAAGTAGGAATGTGTAGTATAGCATGACTCATATGAGCACTTATAAATAAAACACAGGTTTTTGTCTGGTAAGGTGGCTTTGTAGCTTTCAGTTCATCTCATTTTTTGAGATTTTTGAGAACAAGACAAAGCTGGAGTAAGAAGGAAGGCAATCTTTTCATAAGACAAGAAAGAAAACTATGTTCTTCTATTTGGCCAGACAACTTCTTAGAAAGAAGAGGCAGGCTTCTCAGTAGCAACTCACCCCTTTACTTTTTCTCTCTTGTCGCTTTTGAATCACCAGTCACATTAAATGTCCATTTTTTTAATATTTAAAAATCTTGATGTGTCTGGACCTCTAGGAAGGAATCAGTAATTTAACCAGCTAAATACCAAATATGGGCATATGATTTGAGATTAAAAGAAGGAAATTTGAGCAATTGTTCTAGAGGTAAAATCTTTTAAGTCAAACAAATGTTGCCATCATTGAAGTAAAGACAAGGGCATGTGATATTGCTTCAAGACCAGGAACTAGTGAAAAGCAACTGGGAAAGATTTTACTGGTTAAGATTTTTGTGAGATTTTTTGCTTTAAATATTCACAAGTTCTCTAAATGGCTCAAGAGGTTTCCATTAAAAATCGAATCCTTGACATAATTAACAGATATTTGCTCCGATATAATCTCACTTTAAAATATGACCTAAAAAGTTGCAGGTGTTTATTATTTTTTCCCTAATCAACATGCGATTAAACACTTGTTATTGTGAGTAGGCACTAATTCCCAAAACAGGGCTCTGCCTAACCACCTAGTCCTAGGTCATAGTCATGATCCTTCATCTGAGCTTTCCTGTGTAATGACACCTGCATGTATACAATATTTCTTTGAAAAGTACACCTGTATGGCACTCAGTCAGTTACCACCAACTTTTACCCATAGAAAGGAGAATGTGTGAGTGCACTTCTAGATATAGTGAAAATAATGTGCACCGGTTTTGCTGGGAACAGCAGCATTGTAAGTGTCTAGGTGGGTACTCGCTCAGTTACAAATTCATACAAAGAAAGTAGCACTCTGTCTTTCAAACCATTTGTGCTTTCTTTACTTGAAAGGGCTTTTTCATTTATTTTTTTAAGTTTTGCATAGCTGTGACTTGAAATATAGGGGAATTGTGGCTCAGGTCCCATAGGGGAGTAAATAAAGGACTCCAACACATGCTGCGGTGGCAGAAGATTCTAAAGCTGTTTTAAGGATTTCTTCTTGGCAAAGGATTTCACATTGATATTTTAAAACAACAACAAAATGCTAGTGTTAAACTATCTTAAGACCTTCATGCTACATCAGATAAAGGAATTTTGAATTCACCAGTGAATTATTATATTATTAAATAGAAACATATTAATAAGTTATCCATCCTTCCTTCGTGAGCAAGAGCTCTTTGTAGTGTCTCTTAGACTCCTCTATGTGGGAGAACAGTGTTTCATACTTTCATGATTTCTTCTCATTTCTTTTCCTTTCTAGAGTGACAGGACCATGCTGGTGAAATGCTACTGAGGCACTGTAAATTAGTCAGTCATTGTTTGAGTATGATGTTGGAAAAAACAGAGCAAGATAGTGTTTAGTAGTTAGGTGCATGAAATATTTCATCAATTATGCAAGGAAACAGGAAACATTTTACCAGGAAAAATAATTGGGTAATTTTTATTATATCTATGACAAAGCAATTGTGGGATAACCCTGGAAAGATGTGAAGCCTTGCAAAACTGCAGAAATGTAAGTAAGTGCTGAAAAGCTGCATTTGACAAATCTCAGCTCTTTTTTATGAGGTTGTTAGTAACTCAAAATGAAAAACTCATAATAGCTTAGAGTAAATGTTTACGATTTGGGCAGCCTGTACCAGGGCTAGTCTTCAGCCAATAGATCTGGCCACATATGTATTATTAAACTGTCTTTTCTTCATCGTGGTCATCTTTATGCTCTCTGTTGGGGCCTAAATCTACATATCTCTTCTGGCGTTAAAAGTGATTGGAAAATTAACAAGACTGATTGCTGCATCAGCCAAGAATGGCCGTGTACCACTACCTAAGAAATCAAGAAAAAGTTAATATTCCTTCAATCCTGTCCATATCTGAGCAAGCAAGTTTTCCCATGTTGAATCAAATTTAGTTTCAGACTCCACTCCTTTTAGTGCCTTTATAACCAGCCCTCCCTCAGAACTCAAAGACTTGTGTGTCCTATAAACTGCCTGGGAGGTGATGGGAGTAATGCCACCAGATAGTGAATTGGCCGCATCCCTCAGCTTTTGTCCTTGATTGATGAAAACATTATTTTACTTTAGTTCATCTTGCACTGGCCCAAGAATTCCCGTTCAAGTGGCACAATATGAAAGCCCCCTGCCACTTCTCTTGATCATGGTCCTGTTTCCTAAAAAACAACAAAAAAAGAGCCGGAGTTCTGTTCTGTTTTTCATGGCTTGAGTGCACTGTTGGCCAGCCAGCTTTGACCACGTCGATTTCTTCAGAGAAGTGTATCAAACTCTCGAGGTGTGCGCTCTAAAGCACTCAGTTTTGTTGGTTTGGACTTTTTAAGCAGTAGCTGTAGCACTAGTTTCAGTGAAGGCTATTCCAACAGAAAGGACTATCTGGCTAACAGTATTTTCTTACAGTTTCCCTGATTGATTGACCTTGTTCTAACTAGCATGACCGAAGGCAACTCTGTATTGACAGTGAGAAGAGTTGTTTATTCTTCAAATTTTTCTTTGTAACCCACCTGTTCTGTTCCTTCTTTCCCTCAGTTTACTTCAACTATAAAATGGAAGTGATAATTTCTATTATAAAATACGTACATCTGTGGATGAAAAGCATTACAGAAGAACTAATTACTGTTATGCTTAAACATTCCAATATTGTGATTAAGTGATTTTTTTTTCCTTGATAATTGTATTTCACTAGGGAAGAGGGGGAAACCATCCATCAAACTTCCTGGCTGTGACTGAAATTCTATGCTGGCAGAAATTTTGTGGTACCGTCATTGATAACCATGGTTATGAATGGCTCTGAAACAAAGCTGTAAAAGAATTCACTGCCTCTTCATGTTGATATTATTTATAGCACACCCCAGGATGAGGTAATTTTAAGTCATGTACAGCTTGTTTAAAAGCAGAGTAAATTTTTATCAGTCTCCTGAACGTTAACAGAGGAAAGACTGTGTTCAGATCTTCAGGCCTTACACAGTAGATAGCATAGCAAGAGCTAATTGGTACTGCTGGCATTTGGTGTCGAGGTTAACATGAAATAAAGCTAGTTTACAAAATTATTATTTATTGTTTTGTACAGATGGATTTGATTTGTAGTTTGGAAGTTTCTCAAAGCATCTGTAGTACCCAGAGGAAAGTAAAAGGAGTAGAATAAATAGAAAGTGTAATAGGTACATAGCATGGTTTTAGAAATATATCCGCTTCAGACAACTTCACTTTAAGTACAGCTTCTGAAGGCCTTTTTTGGCCTACTAAATAAGTGTTGAGCAAGGGCCTCATGATTTTACTGTTAATTAGGTAAGGTCAGGTCGTTCCAGGCATGTGTGGAACAGAGCCTCATTTTACATCTTCTTCCTTTCATGCCACTGGGACTTATGAAGAATTAAGTTCTCAGTAAGACAGGAGTTGCAAAACGTTGGCCAAGGAGTAGTCGTTTCTGATTGCAATATGACTAAAATAAGCACTATGACCTGGCACCCCAGCTTTCATCCATGCACATGTACACTGTTGTCTCGTGCTGTGGCATGACAGTATCAGAGCTCCTATCTCATCCAGAAAGAGCCTTTGTTGACCTTGATTGCTTGCGGTGGAATAACACCTTTGGAAGTCTCTTTGGCAGAAAGCAGAGTATGCTTTTGTTCCCAGGAGGTCAAATGTAAAAGCCAGATCCACCACTGATGATAGCAGCAGTCAAAATGCGTATTGCGTGTTAGTGTGAAGGAGACCAGTAGAAAGACAAAATGCTGTTTCTTGTAAACAAGTGTTACTGCAACGAGGAGCGAAGCTGACTTCAGTGTGACTAAATTCGCAGTGAAGGAGTGCTATATATGTGTTATACAACCTTTTACAAACGTGCAGAATTGTATCTTTCTGTGCAATAAATAATGAATGACTCAGGCCTGGACTTAGCCATTGTAACACAAAGCACTTGAAGGTACTGCATAAAGCATCTAAGTTCCCTAAATATGAAGAGGGAGACCTCGATGCCTAAAAATAGGATTAACCATTCACACAGAATAGATGATTTGGAGTCTTAGCTAGCAAACAGAAAATGCCTGAGAGGAAAAAGCTCTGTTTATTCACCTCCTCTCTCCACCTTGCCCACTGGCAGCTCTGTGGTAGGTACTTATATGAAATGAGGATTCAGAGCCAAAAGCGGTTTCCAGATTCCAGGCACTGGCTTCACATGTTTTCATAGAAATGGCTGGCTCACTTTCCTTCAAAATAGGCAATCGGTTCATCCTGCTCTTTCCAAGCTAATCTAATGGTTAAAACATTTACCTCCTCTGCCTGAAGCATTCAAGGCTGCAACTCCTACTCCCCTACACAGCAGATGATGGGTAAGCAGTGGGGTGAGAGAAACTGTGTTTGCCGCTTCTCCTCCTGCATCTGGACCACTCTGCATTCAGGGCCAGCAAGCCCCATGGTGGGAGCTGTTTATATAAGCTCACAGATAGAGGACAAGTTCTGGGCAGAGTTGAAAGCCCAGGTTTTCCTTCTGTATCAGGAAT